>NC_056743.1:1815492425-1815619925 GCF_019279795.1 Protopterus annectens
AGGTGGGAATACTAAGATGTTTTTTTGAGGCGGGCAGCACCCCACAGAGAAACAGAGAGAACGTGCAAACTCTATATATACACTGATCAGCAGTTAGGATCAAACTTTGTACCTTGTGCATGGGAGGTGAAGACTTTAATCATTATGCCATTATAATTATCGTCTATAGCTATTGGGATTTGGCTTTATTGGCCTGATGACCCAGTAAAGATTTTAAAAGATGGAAAAAGCTCATGGGCATTCAGAAGTCATATAGCTAAAACACTGGTATGTTCTTAAATGCTCATTTGCATGTGTCCCTTTCAGGTTGCCTGTGTGACCTTTTTACTCTTTTGTTTATGTGTGAATAAGTTATTGAAGAAAATACTGAGTGGTCGAGGTGCAAACCACTGAATTATACCACTGTTGAGAGAGTATGAGCAGATAGCACTGCTGGGCACCAAACTGGCTCTTCCTGCAGCCTCTCTATATGCGTTGTTGCTTTTGTCTGTTTCCTGAAAAGCAGGTACCACATTAACTCTTTGTGCTCCTAGTCCTACCATATCCACTGGTGTTATAACTTTATTATTAACTGAACTGGAGAAAAGATGCTACCATGTCTGGGACATGCCATTTCCTTTTGTGCTCAATATAGTTTGGTAGAAGAACACTAGTATAAATTTATTCATGATAGAACACAGTCAGATATACTTTGCATGCATTATAACACAGTCTGATATGTTTTACACATATTATATACTAGTGGAACATTGTCCTGTTAATATTGTTCCATAACTTTTACGCTGCTCTTACAGGTGTGGGGCAGGTTCAGTCTTTTGGTTTTACACATAATCTACTTGTTCAGACTTGGACAGTAAAAAAGGGGCAGGTGTGACAATCATACCCAGGTCTTCAATAAACAGCTTAGCCAGATATAATTAGGTTAACTACATTTACTATATTTACAATAATGATAAGTAAAATATAACATAATAATGACTATTTTTCAGTATGATGCTTTGTGTTATTAATTGCAATGGAGTTCACAGAACAGACATTTATTTTCCTTTACAATTAGATAGGGTGACCTTGTCTTAAAAACAATAAATTAGGAAATGTTTATGCTTTCTGAGCTATGCATTATTTTTTCCCTTGGTTCTGACATTTGCCATATATATTATGAAAAAGATTTTAAGCTTTCAGAGCTACACATTTGTTTATTTTCTTGGTTCTTAATTTGGCACTCTTATTTATAAAAATGGTTACATGCCTTCAGAGTTGTGCACTTTTTATTTTATTAGTTTTGGAATTTGCTACTTCTAATTTACCAGCTGCTATTCTTTTGAAAACTTGCATAACATCGGTAAAATTCTTATTTTTGATGGTAGTAAATCATTTTGTCATCAAACTAAGCTTAATGTGGTTTAACTGCACTTCATGTTAATTTTTTTTTGCATATTTGTATACATAAACCATGTTTCGTAGAGGATAGGGGATGGGATGGAATGATGTATGACGTCTCACGGAGTGGGTGGGATAAAATCAAGGCGCATGTTAGTTTTATAGCAGCCATAGGCTAAATGATGGTGGAGATTGCAAGCATTCTGTTCCTCTAACATTGAGTTAATGCATTTTTATATGATATTTATTGTATGAAGTGTTTATGTTATTTGCTGAGTTGGGTGTATCGTGGTGTATTGTGATGATTGTTGGATCAGGTAATGAGGAGGCTGCTGTGTTTCTCTGTTTCCCTTCACTGTAGATGAAGTTTGAGTGCTTTGGCCAGTACAGTAAATGCTGCAGACCGAGTGCAGGGGCAGTTTTTCTTCAGTGCAGTGCTTGCAATTTCTTCATGATTCTGCATCTGTGAGTTAGGGATGTAGTGGTAAGGCCTCCCATAGAGGAGCAGAAGGGGGCTTGCTTCCTGCAATTACCTACTCCCCCTTTCCCTTCAGAATGCATTCCCTCTCCTCTTATAATTTTCCTCTGTAACTACATCTATATACATTAATTAGTTGAAATCGTCTGTCTCATTGTAAGTACTGTGTCTAATTATCTTTTCTGTACCCTCTCCTTTTTACCGACTTTCACTTCATTTACTCTTAATTGTGCCCTTCCTTTTCACTCAGCTACTCTTTTCTCATATCCTTTTCTGTCTCTCCTATCCCCACCCTTTGTGTCTTATATTTTTCACTATTACATTACCTCTGTGTTTCATTTTTCTACACAGGTCTGCATATCTTTGTAACAGTCATTATTATAACTCTATACATTTTGTGTTATTTTTGTTTCTGTGGGCTGAAACTAAAATGGGTCTGTTTTGATCAGGGCTTTACCCAGGTTAAGAAAATGAATAAACAAATCAATAAATAAAGTTTTTTTTGTCTATTACTGTCTTGAGTTATGTTTCTCACTTTTCAAAAATGAGTGAAACATAGTTCATACTACAGTATGCAATTTAACACAGGTAGACAGATCTGGGGTCTTCTTCTTCCTTCCTTCCGTCTGTATAATTTTTGGTTGGTAGCATTTTGCCATAGCAGTCACTAATAAAATACCAAAACTGTGCCATTCTTGCGCACGCACACACACACACACACACACACACACACACACACACACACACACATATGCATGTGCACAAACACATGCACACACACACACACACACACACACACACATGCACACACACACACACACACACACACACACACACATGCACACACACACACACACACACATATGCACACACACACACACACACACACACACACACACACACACACACACACACACACACACACACACACATATGCACACACACACACACACACACACACATATGCACACACACACACACACACACACACACATATGCACGTGCACACACACACACACACACACACACACACACACACACACACACACACACACACACACACACACACACACACACACACACACACACACACACACACACACACACACACACACACACACGTAAAATATGGAGAGTAGTACAGTTGAGCATAACATTTGTGAAAAATGTTTCTATTTAATTAAAAAAATTCCAGGAAGAGAATCTAATTTGTTGAAAATGGAGTCAAATCAGGTTTTCCCTTCAATGATCACTTCAGACATATTATTTCTTTTTCTACTTTTCTTTTTTTTCAGAAGACGTGAGTACCCCTAGAAGTAATTTTATTAGTGAGTGGTGACAACTGGTACAGTTCCCTGCAAAATACAATGAGTAATTTGTGAGCATAAACAGAATTTTCTCTTGCAGAACTATATTATGACCAGCACTGCGCACAAAACTGAATGAAATACTAGGACATTTGCAGAACTGACCTAGCGCTATACAAAACAATGGCCTACTGCAAAATTAGTTGTTTTACTTTCCTCTCAGGGGCAGTTCACCTCAGGTCTAACATAAGGAATGCAATAACTTATTGATGTATGCAGTGATTTAAAAAAATAGTGCATTTATGATTCATGTAATAACTGCCTGTTTATCACTGCAGACAGTAAACAGGTTTTCATCTGGAGCAATATATGGCTAGTGACCTTACTTCTGACTGGTTATTTGTTTTGAAATGTTCGCTGTTGCCTCAAATAAGTATAAAGTCTTTCCAGTCAGAAAAACATTTTGAAAAATGATTTAGCATTCCCATAGCGCTAGTATATAAGCGATGCCCGAGTCAGTATCTTTGCTTTTGATAGCCCAGCAGAACATTTTGACTTTTTAATTATATAACTTTGCTGTTGGTTTAGGTGATCAGACGGGTGATATTTCTGTTATAGGTTCCTTCAAGTAAGATATTTTACGCTACTTGGTGTGTTGCCTACAGGAATGAAGATCTGATTAGGACACAGAGTGCTTGGGTTCGATCCACGAGCATGGTGTTGGGGGTGGGGTAGGTAAAGAGGGAAAGGAGTAACAAATTGAAGAACGCTAATATCTCCAAAGGTAGAGGAATAAGATGTGTGTTTTACAGTTCCTGGTATAGTATGGAGAGGGTTGGAGTTGTCTGATTATAAGGGGTGTGTGACCACTTGGGGTGCATAGTATCACTTGCAAAAGCAGGTGATAAACCTGTGAACTACTACATTGCACATTCAGCCCTTGGAACCTTATGGGTACCTGTCCAGAAGGGTTAAGGAAAAAAATGATGTATGTGTGGACTAGGGCCACACTGTAGCCATGCTGTCACCCCATAAAAGAGGAAAGAACAGAGGTTTATGTCTGTGATAGAGGCTCAGTGGTTGGTTGCCATGGATCAGAAATTAAACACTGTAAATTAATACGTTTTGTGTTTCTGTGTTGATTTTATTTTATTGTGAGTTTGTCAAATTGTAATCTGAATTGGAGAAAGCTGTGGAAGAAAGATATGAGGCCCTAGCAAAAAAAAAGCACTTACAATGGGTTTCCATTCAGTCTGAAGCAGCGCAAGCTTTGAATTGAAGAGTAGGAACAACAATAAACTAAATTCATCTTTCTGGATTTGGCCTGCTTGTTTCATTTAAGAGTGCATTGTGTTTGCATTATGTATAGCTAAACACCCTACACTCATTCTATAGCAGTTCACCAGTAGAGACAACTGTCTGTCACCAGGAAAGTCACACTGTAATGTAGTGAACAGTACAAACTCAGAATGGGACTATGGTGAAATATACAAACTCATTTTTCCCCTCCTCTCTAGAGTAAATTGGAACTTCCTTACCCAGCTTCCACTCGATGAAGCAGTCCAAGCATTTAACTCAACTTTCCTTAACATCTTAAACTCACTAACCCCACTCTGGAAAGTAAGAGTTAAAGCTGATGTATCCCCTTGGTTATCTAAAATAACTTGGATCCTCATGAAAACCAGAGATAGGGCCTAGAAAACATGTTCACTCTCAAAACACCCTGCTGACCTGATTAGGTATAAAGAACTAAGAAATCAGACTAAAAATCTCATTAATAAAGACAAAAAAGATTTCTACTACAATCCTCCAACAAATCTAAAATCTTGTCCGAACAAATTCTGGAATGCTATAAACCAAATACAGGTCTATATTACATTATCAAAGTTTCAAAACTTTGAATCTGATATGGTCGACACCATATAATCGAAGTCTTGAAACATGGAAAATTTAATAAAACACAACAGCCTACCAAAACAAATCATTTAAAAATATACCAACTCCGAGATAGCACTACAGTGCAGAAAAGGGAAATCTTCCCTTTCCGCACTGTATGGACATCTCTATTTAAAGATCTGAAGTTTCAAGACTTTGATCATAGGGTGTCGACCATATCAGATTCGAAGTTTAGAAACTTCGATCTTCTGATATAGACCCACTAAATACTACACCCAGGCAACCCTACTTCACCCAACCCATACCCTGAAAAGTCACCAGAAGAAATAGCCAACACCTTCAATACCTATTTTATAGAATCTATATCCAAACTATTCAACCCCAACCTCAACCTCCCATACATCTTTGCTCCCAAATGCCTGGAACCTTTTCCAACTTGTAACTCTGTAAACACTTTTTCACTAAAAACTGTTCCTACTAGCTATATCAAAACCCTTCTGTCTAAGTTAAAACCATGCTCTGTATCTGCTGACAACATCCCCTCTTATTTTCTCCAGATAGCAGCTCCCTCTCTTGCTCTGCCTGTATCTATGATAATAAATCGTTCCATCTATGAATCTTAAGTCCCATCAATCTGGAAACAATTCTACATCCCACTGATTCATAAAGGAGGTAAATCCTCTGAAATCTCTAATTTCAGACCTATTGCTATCCTCTTTCCTCTCTCTAAAGTCTTGGCGAAATGTTTACAGAAACAAGTTATGCAATATCTCACACAAGAAAATCTACTCACTCCCACTCAGCATGGGTTCAGACCTAAACACAGTACCACCATAGCTCTACTGTCCTTCCTCAACACTATCTCTTTAGCAAGAGATGATCATAAACTAATCTCTTGCCTATCCCTTGATCTCTTTCAATGGTGTTTCTCACCCTCTGCTACTAAACAAACTGTCTGACCTCAACGTCTCCCCAGATACACTTGCATGGTTCTCCAGCTATCTCCCTGACAGACTGCAATTAGTAAGATGGCACTCTGCACTATCTGCTCCCCTTCCAGTAAGAATGGGTGTCCCCCAAGGATCCATTTTTGGTCCATTACTCTTTAATATCGTCACTAACTTACTATATTCTTCCTGCCCACAGTCTTCTTATGCTGATGACTCTACAGTCATTACCATTGCTAACTCCCCCTTTGAACTCGTCAGCTACCCAGTCATCCTTTAACTCAGTCGAGTCATGGCTGTCCAACAATCAACTCATCCTTAATCCTAAAAAACAAAGCTGCTACTCTTCCTCCCTAAAACAGTCCACCACATCAAATCCTCCTTCAGCATAATGTCCCTAAACAATACCCCTATCAAAGCTGAATCCTGCACAACACTACTCGGTATTACCATCGATGATCAGCTAAAATTCGACCTTCACATAAATAATTGTATCAGAAAAACCCATCAGAAACTAGGACTTCTATATAGGAATAAAACATTTCTCACCACAGAAGCGAGGATCTCTCACTCCTGCTTACCTTCTTCCCTGTTTAACATATTAATATTCACAAATCTTAACTCCTCGCTACTCACCAAACTAGAGTTAACCTATCACAAAATAGCTAGATTCGCAGCTCAGCACTTTCAAACGCAAACTGAAGAACAGACAAACAAGATATGGCACCAGAGTCCCCCTGCAGCCATTCTAATGTCTCATTACCTGGCGATTTCTCCCCATTTACCATAAACACTAATGTGTGCATACTGATTTACTTCTACAATGATTATTTGGATTTTATTTTTTCATTTTGCAGCACAACAATGTACAGACACTAAGCCATCTGATAAACAAAGCAATACTGTCTCACAATGAAAATAGACTTGGCATTAAAACTTCTCTGCCCTTGAAACTCAAATTCATTGAAAGAACATTGAAACCCACACACTACATCCAAAGAAAATGCATCTGGCCAGTGCTGGATAAAGATTACCTTTGGGCTGTTTTCAAATCATTGGCCCCTTGCACACAAAACAAGAAACATGCATGTGTTCTTTTCTTTGATACACCTTCCTGACTTTATTAAGTTATATTCCTTGTATAATACAGCACACTTGTTAGACAGAGCATTTAAAATGTATTGTCTGAACATTTTTCCAGTAGGCTGTACTGTAGGCAATGAAATAAAATGCATGAACCAAAAATGACAAAACTGCCCAGTTCAGAACATTTCCATCATAAAAGGTCTACTTCCACACCCACACTGTAAATAGAATGACAGTAGTGTAAGCCATAGGCATCTTGCACAGCTTCCTGCACTTATATTCAACTTCATTTTTTTGGGGGGGGGCAAAAGGTCAAAAACCAGGGACACATTTTAAACATTGCTTGTATAATTTTGGAAAGTTGCTATAATAAAATGTGTTACCACCATGCATGTCACTAGCAAGTTTTGTACCCAGGACCCTATGCACTACAGTAAGAGCAGCATACCACTATGCCAAATCAGAAGTTTATTAAAAAAGGAAGACTGAAACTTAATTGTTATCATTTAGTGAATTCACTGCGGTGGTGGTGCTGTGGTAGCGTTGTTGCCTCACAGTAAGAAATTGTCCTGTTCGATTCTCAGCTAGAGCGTCTTCTGTGTGGAGACATGCATGAATGGGCATACCTTCATTGAAGGTTGTGCATCAGAGCTGGCAAATCAGCACGTAAAAATCTACTGCCAATCATTAGTGGACCGGAGTTCCGCTGTGGCGACCCCTACTGGGAAAAGCCGAAAGACACAAAGTTCTCACTTCTCACCATAGCTCTCAACCTCTTAGCACACAAAACCTGGACAAACAATGCCAGTAATGGGGGAATACAAATTCAGTTCTCACTTCTCACCATAGCTTTCAACTCTTAGAACAAAACACCTGGACAAAGCTCAAACGTGGTGGTGGCTAGGGACTTACCAGGGACACATTTTAAATATTGATTGTATAATTTTGGAAAATTGCTAGAACAAAATGTTGTGTTACCACCATGCATTTCACTGGCAATACTTGAACCCAGGATCCTATGCATCACAGTCAGAGCAACATACCACTATGCCAAATCAGCAGCTCCCTAAAAATTTGGAAGACTGAAACTTAATGGCTATCATTTAGTGAATTCAGTTCTCACTTCTCACCATAGCTCTCAACCTCTTAGCACAAAAAACCTAGGCAAACAACAAAGTCAATAATGAGGGAATACAAATTCCGTTCACTTCTCACCATAGCTCTCAACTCTTAGCACAAAAAAATCTGGACAAAGCTCAGAAATGGTGGTGGCTAGGGACATTAGGCTCTTTTTACCCTGTACCTATAATCCATGAAACAAGTGCTGCAATCCAAATCTGCACTTTCCCCCAAATGAAACGAGTGCTGCTGCCAATAATCCACTTCAAAACTACTGTTTCCTGCCGCTCGCATTTACTGCTGTTTCCTGCCACTCGCATTTGCTTGTTTCATAAATCCAAACCTGCTGTTCCTGCTCACATTTGCTGCTCTGCTGTTTCACCGCTCACATTTGCAGCCAGAAATTATGATGTGAGCTCTTTGAGCTCAATTCGACTGGCTGATAGCCCTGATGGGGTTGATGTCATCGTGCATGAAATGACATCAGCTCTGACAGTGTGATATTCAAAAAAAAATATATAAAGCAAAAGAAAAAAATCTGAAATGAAGGGGTGCCACTCGGAAATTGTGGCACTCCTTCATTTGGACCCCAAAACTCATTAAAGACTGAGTAATTTGGTATGGTTGAGGGGTATGACACTGAGTGCAACATATACAGCTACTACCCCTCATTAGCATGGAACAAAGTCTCCACTAGAAATCCGAACTCTCACACATCCTAAACAATTTAAATTGGCTACAAAAGAGTATTTTATATGGCACTGAACCTGCCAATGTTCTCACCCTCCCTGAATAGATCCATCAAACCTAGAAACTTTCTTTTCACCTCTCTATCAGTCCCTAACTTCTATTCACCTCTACTCTTTCTTTAGAACTCCTATCACTGTACAGACCATTTGATTGTGGCAAAAGTGTATCTATTACATAATCTTCTCCCTAATTTAGCAAACTTCCTATGCCTTTCTTGTAACTTCCTATACACGTATACCATTATATATAATGATGTACTGTTGTTGTTTACATTGCTTTTTTCTCTGTTGACTTTGACTACTAAGAATTATGTATTACTGAAATGTTTCTTAAATTCCCTTGAAATTGTAAAATTGTTTGTTTATATTGCTTGGAGCTTTTCTCCCCGGGCATCTGCTGAAAAAGGGCTTTAGCCCAGTAAGAGACACCCCTGGTCAACAAATGTAAAATAAATAAATAAAATAAAAATAAATAAATTTAGATACACAATCTACAACTTCTCGGTGTACTGAGTTTCACCAATATATATATACTCAAGGAAAATTTGTTGTTTGAGGTGCTTAGTTTTGTGGTATGATAGTGGAATAAGTCTGACTTTATACTCATCCCTTTTGGTGATACATGCTTCCATCCAAAAGGATTGGGCAACTTGCTGGTAAGTAAAATATTCATCAATGAATTTATTATTACAAACAGAAATTATTTGGCTAGTTAGGGAGTTTTCATTCATAGTAAACACATGCACATACCTTATCAACTGGCAAGCAGCAGCAGAAGTAGTAATCATTTTTAGCTAATGTTTTTCTATCCTTCCAGGTGGGAGTTTTAACAATGTGTGTATTAAAGAAGAGGAGAGAATGAAGCTTTCAACAAGAAATGATTTAACTACTTGAATGTCAGCAGTTTTTTTTTTTTGTGCAAAAGCGGCTGCAAGTATTGAAGTGAAAACAGTTGTTATACTTTGATATATCTGAAACATGCATCATTTTTCTGTGGTAGGTGGCAAAGTAATGTAAGACTGGAAGATTATACTTTTGAGTGAAATGATCTGATGGAAGTATTCGGTGAGGGAACTTTTTATAAGCTGATTTCAAAATTTAGATTTATTTGAACAATTTTTGGCTTTCTTAGCAATGTTTGACATAAGATAAATTGCATACTTTATTGAGAAAATGGAAGAGATTTCAATACAGTTAAGTTCACCGACTTAGTTCAGGGAATTAGAGTTAAGGTCATCCCGGAAAAATGTCATTAAGACCAATAACATGTTGGTTTAATAAATACATTTAAATGTAAACATATATTGATTCTGTAGGAAATGCATGTCACTAACAAATAAGATTGAAAGTATGCAAATAGTATGCTAACCAGTGTCAAAGAGGCCAAAGAGGGTATATGCATTGTCACTGCTTCATATGCAAACGTAAATTAAGCAGGGGATACTGACACACTATGCCTTAGATATTGAAAAACTCAATATAATGAGCATATTTTAGTTTTTCTGACACTGTTTTAGAATGTGAATGATTTTGGCACTGACCCCAGAATTTGAGTACATGCCCTTTCACAACATCTCATAAATGCAACCTTTCTTTTTTAGTAGATTTTGGCAGAACTTCCCCTTACAAATATCTGCCTAGTTTGTTACCCTTATCATGAAAACACAGACAGCCCCCCTCCCAAATAAAAAAAAATCACAATACAGAGGACAGGTAATAACTGGATTCCTACCTCTGTTCTCATTCATGATTTTTTTTAGTTTGGGGATTTTCCTCTTGGGATATTAACAAGTATGAAATCTCACAAAACCAAAAGAAAGAAAGCAATGAGCCTGCTAGCGTGAAAGTTCACAACGTTTAGTCAGACGATGCTGACGGCTAACTTTAAGAACTAGGACTCGACCAGCAAATCATCCATTCCTGAACCGACAAAACAATGACCTTCACAGTAACTCAGTTATGACTAATTTCTAATTCGACTCATCATGCCTGACCCATGCAGACACCGCAGCAGATGCCGTAGCTGAAACTGACAAGTACGTGACATATGCTCAATCAATCTCTAATATTGAACACGCAGTTTATTCACTTTTACAGACTATTCTGTGTTTATTGTACTTGCTAATATTGGGATAACATTAATCATAACCCAATGTATTTATTTATTTGCTTTTGTTTACTTGGAGAGTCCAGCTGGGTGAGTACCTATTTTTCAAAGGAAGCCCCAGAGGAAGAAAGCTCCAACATTATGTATGAGTTCCATGTTACAAACTACAGTTTATAGCATGTAGATTCTTAGTTACATAGCAGCAGTATATCATTAAAGAGCTAAGAAGAAGAAGGTATTTCGTAAATGTAAAAAGGAGTGTAGGACACGAGTCACAACCTCTTGGCATTAGAAACAAGACAACAGCATGCTTCTTGTGTGTATTTATGGTTTGTCAGTATACCCAGAATGCTACAGTCCTCTATCTGAGGTCTAGTAGTTTATTTTGGGAGGTGTGCCATGACTGAATACAAGGTAAACTGGAACATCAAAAAAATGAGATGCTGTAAAGGAGAAATTGAATAAGATCATGTCAGCTAAAAACAAAACGTGATCACTGTGAAATTATTTTCCCAGATTTGTTTTGTCAGCAATTACATCTGCATGAAGTCAGTAATCCTCCGACTCAGTAACTACAGAGAAGCTAAAATAAGGATAATGGTCAGTGTTTATATAAATCACTAACTAAACAAATTGTTATGTTCTGCTAAGGCCTTACAGGTTCTGGTGCTTGTAGGTTCTAGCACTACACCCAGAACTTGGAGCTAAAAATCAGTATGATACTGTAAAAAATACAAAATAGGGTATCAACGTTATTGTGATACCACCTTACAAATATAACACACTGTACCCTCTTATATTTAATCTGCTGAACATATGCAATTCAGGTATATTTTATGGGAATGATTTTCTTGGTCTTTCTGGTCTAAACTTTTTTTTAAATCTGTTATGATTTTTACATTTTTTTTTTTTTAGGTTTAGACTGCATGCCAACTTAAAGGGCAGTTAGGTTCTCAGCTCCTTGTTCTACAAATGGATGCGGTGTATTTTTAGTGTATATACATACATTGTCTATTATGGATTGCTTACTCTGAATTTTTGATGCTGAGGCTTCCTCTCCAAATGAAAGTTTCCACCTATGTCCATATGACATATGCCCTTTGGGGGTCACTGTCGGTCAGCACAAGACAAATAAATGCAAATCCTCTTTCACCTTAAAAGGTCACTAGCTCAAATTTGCTTCTTTGTGTTATTTTCTGGTTTTATTCTCTCCTTCATCCCCATGCCTGTTATAAATTATGCAATGTTCTTATTTAACCACGAATAAAACCTAAATAAAAAGTGAATTCTGAATGACTTTAGAAGTAAAACAAACTTTAGCAATGTAAGTTGAACCGGTTCCAAACTTTAACCTGTAAAATTATTCCTATATGTTAGAAATGTTTTAACCATTTAAATAAAAATTTATTAGAAGTACACACATGTAATTTGCCACAAATACTTTCCTTACAAAATGATATATTTCATCTAGCTTCAGATCATGTCTTGTTCACAGCATCTTTTATGAGACCTTGCAAAACAAGGTGGCAATACAAGCTCTTGAGTTTATGGCCGGCACAGTTTAAGTGATAGCAGCTGGAAGCAGAATGCATGGCACAAAGCAAATTTAACACAGATTTCATTAAAATGCTTCATAAAAATGAACAAAAGAAAAAAAAACAACTTCAAAAGGTTCTCCCTTCAGCATACTGTTTTGCAATTGTGGTTGTTAAAATGTAGGTGCTATTTAACAGTTTTCATTTAAAATATGCTTTTCATAAAGCGCTTTTTACAAGACTCAAGGAGAACCAGATTACATTTCTGAAGTTTACTTCAATATGTCAATTTACGTCTGAACTTTGATTTCCAGTAATTTTTGTGCTTCTCCATATGACTCTTGATCTCACTTCTTATGTATATGAGCTTTATTACATCTTAAAAGTCACTAAATCCCTCATCTCCACCAGCTATATTGTCATATTTTGTCACTGGCTGGCTCCTTATTTATCACTTTTGAGTTATCTATCCTAAATCCCCTCTTTTTTTCTGCTGAATGCTTTTACTTCGGTCCTGGGAAGGATTGTTCTGTCTCAGGGAACTGAGCTGCAAATTAGGGTTTAATTTAGAAAACTCTCATGGCTGGGTATAGTTAAGACTTATTTTACCCATTGATGGCATAGTTAGGTCACAATGGTTTGGTAAAAAGGGCAAATTCATGCAAGCGTAAACCAAGCATTACCCACATCCAGGCATGGGTTATTACTCTAATGTAACTATTGCAATTTTGTATAAAATTGTTTAATATTGGGTTTTTTAATTATTGTGTGGTAGGTTGTGTATTCTTTCACTTTATACTACTAAAAATAATTTTTCAGACAATAAGCAATGAAGTATAGAAAGAGCAACAGAACATAATGAGTGTAATTTACCTATACATTATTCAGTTCAGTGCAGTCTGGGCATTGGAAATTGTCTGACATTGTTTCCTTTTCCAAACTTGCACTGATTACTATTTTGTATGTTAAATGTTTTTTTTTTAATTATTTCATTATTTTTTTAAGTTCATACTTGTACTTGTACAGGTGAGTTGCTCTTTAGCAGCCAGGTCGCTGTTTAATGCATTCATTTTTTGTAGCATGTGTAGTGAGTCACAGAGCGCTATTTCCAATAATGCTGTGGCAATAAACTATTTTCTTTTTTAATTTTCTTCATCTTTTTAATTTTCAGAGTAGCTTGGTGACAGAAATTGCCTGTTGTTGTTTCATTTCCCCTACCCGCACTGAAATAAGAAATTATCTGCTGTGAGGTGTTCATTTGCTATTTATTATTTTACTTTATTTTACTATTTTCAGAACTTTTTGTATTGTACAGGGCAAAGAGAAGATTGCAAAATATAAGCAGCAATAACACCAGAAGTGCCAAAATATTAACCAACTTTTCCACATGTAAAATTAGACATATCTATAATGCTTAAAGGCAATTAATTAGGGTATGCGATTGACAGATACCAGTGGTACAGTACTGAGATAACGGTGTTCAAAATGAATATTGTATTTGCATTCAGGATTGAGTATGCCCTACCACCAAATGGTCTTCAGTCTGTCCAAAACATTAAAAAGTTACAGATCCCAGAGTCAAACATATGCATGTTTGTTTTATTGGCAGATAACAATTCACATCACTGACATAATTCATACATTCTGTGATGCCTCCCTATCACAAGTAGACCCCCACTGTTCCAGTTCACCTTATTATTCAAAATACTTCATAAGGGCTACTGCCTACCCTGAGAATAAAATTACCAGTCAGAGGATAAAACTACTCCCTAACAGGCAATCAAGAGGACACACTGACACTCACTAGCAATTCCCAGGAGAGAAAGCTTTCTCTAGATTAGGCTTAGCCCTCTGAAACAACCTACCAACTGAAGTTAAAAGCAATCAAACCTTAAAGTCTTTCTAGAAAACTCTAAAGAAATACCTGTATCAGGCCACCATGTTCAACTGCTAGATAAGACACTCTCTTTATTACTCTACTTTTCAAACGCACCTTCAACAACAACATCATACTTTCCACTTTATCATATAAAACATGTCCTTCCCTTTTGTATTGTACATATTAGCTTTACTGTTCCACTGTGAATATTATTTACAGTGTGTCTACTTTATTGAACTTAGACTTGTAATAGAGCTGAATGCATTGCAATTATTCTGCTGAACATTTGTATTGTTTTCTTTAAATGCTTGAGTTATTTTAATTTATGCTTGTACTTCCTGTATCCAGGTTGCGACTGGAAAGGGACAATAGATCAATTATCTCACCCACTAATCAAATTTTAACATAAATAAAGCAAATAAATAACTACATAAAATTAATGATTTTTTGAAGAAATTAAACACTGTCATTTGTGCTACCATGTCTGCTTGAGGTTTTGTACATAAATTTCACATTAGCTTGTGTATTATATGCCAGAATGACTAGCTATGATATTGTAAATAACCTCTTACATGTTGATATATAATCTGTTTGTACATAATGTTTTAAAAACTTGAACAGTGTTCCTTTACATTTCTATCTGCACATACTTGTGAAGAAGATTATAACTGCAGACTATCTCAGAATTAGCTAATCTGTAAATGATGTCATTGACATTGACAGTTGTAATGTGTTACTATCAGAGACTAAAAGCCAGGAATGAACTTTAGTAAATAGCTGTTGGTTGATTTTCAAAATATGAAATGAAAATTAGAACTGGAACAGTTGTGACAGTTAGGCTAGTCTATAAAAGAGCCTGCTGAAGACAGCTGAAGTCAGTTGCAGTTATAGTTGTTGCCAGTTAACAGCCAGTTACAATTGTCAGTGTGCTGTGCAGTGGATACCCAAAAGGACACACCAAGAACTATAAGTCTGCCTTTGCTCTGTTGTAATAATTTAATTTAGATTAGGGACAGTGTTATTTAGTCAGATAGGAAAATTATAACTAAACAGAGTTTTTCTAAATATTGGATTTATATCCTAAAATATTGATTTAATTTTCCTGGTAATTGAGTTCTGTTTGTTTATTGGAAATTATTGTTTTATATTTTTAATCATTTTGCTCATTATTAAATATTTTTATTAACTTACATTGTGGCTGGTCAATCAGTGTTTTCTTTAGTGATTTGAAAGTGCTTATACATGCTTTGATAACTTCCTGGGCCAGTCTATAAGCCTGCTGCTTTAGGTCATTTGCTACTATTTGTTCTAATATCTAATTTTCATAATTGGGCACCCTTTAAAAGGGCATGAAGGCTCTCTGATTGGTGGCAGCATATTACCATATTATTCGGGGAAGGGGAACAGCTGGAAATCTGTGTCAGACTTTCCCGGAAGTGTTTGGATGTATGAGATTTAATATATTTAAGTGTGAGTATATCAGAGGTCTTAAACCAGGGCACATTGCTCTGAAGTATGTAATAAGGAGTTATGTTTGAGGTGGACAGAAGTATACAGTCCAGTCCCAGGTTATAGTGCATGTATCTGTTGTACTCTTAGGGAACACTGTGAAATTTTACTCCTGTTTAAGTGACAGTCTCATACTGGAGTCAGTGGTGAGGATTGAAGCTCCTTAGTTACTGACCCAGGATAGTAAGAGATGTTGCATTATTGTTGGCAGTCTGGTGGGGTATTGTCTGGAAGTCTCAATTTCATAACAGTCTGAAAAAGGGAAGCTTTTGGGAGGCTGCTTTAGTCACCCCCCCCCCATTCATGTCCCCAGCTTACCATCAGCTGACTTCCTGCACCATTCATCCTTAAGTGTCACTAGTACTATCCCTCCAGGGCAGGGATCGCACCAATGGTGGGTTGCACAATAGCAGTGGAGTCGAGCAGTCCACACCAATGTATGCACTGGCCCTGCACACCTTGGGGGATTTTTGGTTTTCCTAAGTGGGAGGAGCTAGTGACATCACATGCATCACTGCACACAATGTCAGTTTCCACTGCTCCCCCCTCACTTCCACATGCCATAATTGTATTGACAATCTGTCCCACAATTACAACACATCCTCATCACTGGGGAAGTGTCTTTATCATGGACAGAAACCCCTCTTCCCCTCCTGGAGTGGGTGAGCTGAAAAGGACACTATTTCCAACCAATTAGTCCAAGGCACCTCTAGTACCTGAGCTTCTAGTAGACCATGGTCATCAAGGTCAAAGTAAGGACTCTATCCCTGTATGCCATGGGAGTGGGTAATGCAATAGACCAAGATAGTTGATATCTTTAAACATAGAGTTTTCTAGAGCAGGGAGAGGCATAGATAGAGTGGTACAAAGGGGCCAGCTGTCTGATTGTATGGCATAAGCTTCTTTGGATGGCACAGTGGTGCAGTGGTTGTGTTGTCACCTCACAGCAAGGGGTTCTACGGTTTGATTCTTGGCTGGGGTGCCTTCTATGTGGACTCTGCATGTCCTCCCTGCATTGATGTGGCTTTCCTCCAGGTGCTCCTTTTTCCTACCATGCTATAAAAACATGCATCTGGAATATTTCCCCCGGGCCTCTGCTAAAAATTGGCTTTGTTCCAAGTCGGACTTTTCCAGTAAACAAATGATAAATAAATGAAAAATAAATAAACAAGGGGGTGTGATTGGCAGATGCTGGCAGGGGTGTAATACAGTACATACTTTCAGAATGAATACTGTATTTGCAGTTATAAGACCTGTTAATGCAACATTGACAACAGCATTTCAGTAGAGTTTGTTTATTTAGATTTGTCAAAAATGTTTGACACTTACTCAACACCTATCTATTCTGGAAAGAAAAATGTCAGTTTTATGCCAACTCTTATATTATGTCATGGATCAGAAGTTTGTGAAATCATGAATATTACAAATTTAAGGTTAGAGACTCTTGTCTAGCCCTTCATTGAGAGATATTACAGGGATAGGTATTTGGTAAATTTTTATTTAATTAATCTTAAGAGTCTTATTAACACATGAAAATAACTATTAAAACTTACAAGTTTTGCTGGATGCCTTACATGCTTGGACTAGCAGCAAGCATAAACAATTTAACATTAAATAATTACTGATAATGCATTTTGGTATTCAATGTGCTTGTTTTCCAATGGCTGAATGATGCTTTCAGCCTAGTAAGTCACAAATTAGTGGCTTACAGTTGCTAACTGATAGAACATATTTAGCTGTACAGTTATTACACATGCTCAGTAAGAAGGTCTGTGAAAGACGTTTATTTATTTTTATTTATTTTATTTTACATTTGTTGACCGGGAGAGTCCAACTGGATTACAAGTCCATTTTCAATGGAGGCCCGGGGAGAAAAGCTCCAAGAGAACAATTTTTTACAAAACATAGTTTTAAGGACAGACTTTTGACTTACAATTTCTATAGAAGAGACTTTGACATACATATTAACTAACAGATAGGATACATTCATTCTATACAATATAATATTACATTTTAGAAGATATTCCTAAGTTTATGATTCCTGTGATAGATTTACTATCAGAGTAAAAGCAGAGAGACGTAGAATAAGGCTCTGAGAGAGTAGATGATGCTTGTTATAGTTGAGAAGGATAACAAATTGATTTACTATATGTCTTCTCTTGGTTTTAGTTGCTTATGGAAAGCACAACATTGCTGGGATAGTTTTCCCTAACTCCTGGAGAGATGGGATGCGCAGTAGATTAACAGTCCTAAGTGGGTACAGTACTATGATTGGTTGGCTTAGCAGAATTACTTAAGTTAGGTGAAGTGTTCTAATGAGACATTAGCCAGGGGGGATACAGGAGCACAGCTGATTATTCAAAACGTGAGTTTTAATAAGTTTATTGAACTGTGATGGGGAATTGTTGTCAGTTATGTGGGCAGGAAGGGAGTTCCAGGTTTTTGCTATACAGTGGGTGCAGACAGACTTACCAGCTTCATTGTTATATTTGGTTACTTTGAGGAGGTTTTGTGTGCTAGACCTCAAGGGCCTGGTGTTCTATAGGGTTGCAAAAGATTTTGTAGGGCTGGGGTGTTTTCAGAGTTATGTATTATTTTGTGGGATAGTGATAGTTGATTGAGTTGAAGTAGTAGTGGTAATTCTAGGCAATTGAGTTTTTTAGGCATTCCCAGTGATGTATTCTGATGGGAGAGGTTGTAGCAAATTTGGCTATCTTATTATAACAACTATCAAGTATGTTTAGGTCAGATTTGTGGAGATTTGTAAGCATGGAGGAGGCATAAAGTAGGGTGGATAGTAGGTGAGTTCTTGCTATTGTAGTTTTGGAGTGGTCAGTGAGGAATTTTTTATTACGATACAGTAGGCCAAGTTTTGTATGTACTTTTTTATGGTTATAAAAATATGTAGGTCAAATCTAAGGTGATTATTTCAACCCCTCAGAGTTTGGTATTATTTGTGGGGGTGATTGTGGTCTTGTTAAAGGAAGAGTTGAAGAAAGAATCAGTGGGAGGTGTGTCTCTGTGGGAGCTAAAGAGTACTAGTTTTGTTTTACTTGGGTTCAGAATGAGCCTTTGGTTTGTAATCCAAGTTTCTGCTAGAGAAAAGCATTCTTGTTTTAGGGTGTGAAGGATGTCAATTGATTTGGCTGTGCATATTATGGTGATATCATCTGCATATTGCACTACTAAGGCTTTAGGAATACTGTTTGGGAGCTAATCGGTGAAGAGGGTAAAAAGAAGTGGCCCCAGGATGGAGTGGGGAGAGTTTGTTTTGCCACATAAAAGCTTGTTTCCTTCCCTCTAGGTAGTTTTTGAACCAGGAGATGGCAGGGGTGGTAAGGTTTAGAGTTGCTAGTGAAAGAAGGAGTTTATTGTGGTTAACCATATCAAATGCTTTGGACAGGTCAAGGAAGGTGGCAGATACAAGGAGTCCATTGTTTCTGTGAGTATTGACAATGTTGGTGAATTCTGTTGGTGCTATGGAAGGGTCTAAAGCCATGTTGTTGTGTTGCTATTAGATTATTTTTTAGGAGATATTTCATTAGTTGCTTGTATATTACCCTCTCTAAAATTTTAGATATAGGGGGTAGTATGGCTATAGGGCGGTAGTTATTGAGTTCCAAGGAGGTTTCCCCTTTATGTAGAGGGATGATATGTGATGTTTTCCATAGCTTGGGTACTATACACTCAGAGATGGATCTGTTAATTAGGATGAAGACAGGATATGATATGGCTTCTGCAGCCAGGTGGTGGTATTCAGCGGGTAATTTATCTGCAGCTAGAGACGTTGGTTTGAGCTGGCAGAGTAGTTGTTCAATGGATTTGGTTGGTTCTGGGTGGAAGCTGAACTTGGGGCAATTGTTAGTTGGGGTGGGGGGGTGGATTTGCAGGGGTGGGGATGTTGTCATAGGGTTGGTTGTTTGCAAGGGTCTGGATGGGTTCTGCAAAGCATTTTTTAAATTGAGTGGGGATGTCTTCTTGGTTGTTATCTATTTTTGGGGTTGGGGTAGTTGTTTTACCTGGTTGTAGAATAGAGTTAATAGCTGCCCAAAAGTTTTGTGGGTTGTTCCTGTGCTTATCCTGTAACTTTTGGTAGTAAGATGTTTTGTCTGTTTTGGTGATTTTTTTGGCTTTGTTACGTAGTTCAACGTATATTTGTTTGTTCAGTTGGGATTTACTGTTGAGGTAGTTGGTCTAGGCCTTGTTTCTTTTTTTGAGGAGGGATTTTGTGTCTGGGGTTAACCAGGGGGCATATTTAGTTTTAATTCTTGTTGTTCTGGAGTGGGCATGATAGTTAAGAGTGTTTAAGAAGGTAGTATTGAAATATAGTACAGATTCATCAAGAGGAAGGTTTTTTATGGGGGGTCCAGTTGCACATTTTTAGGTCGTTTATAAAGTTGGCGCGGTTAAAGTGTTTTTTGTTTCTAATTAGGTGCATAGATATTTGAGTCAGTTGTGGTGATTTTGATCTGATAAGAATGTTGCTTGGTGATCACTCAGGGTGTCTGGTAGACACCCTGCTAGGGATATCAATGATGGGTGGGATACGAGTATCCAATCTAGAGTGAATTGGTGTTTGCTTCTCTTCTCTGTTCTTGTAGGGGAAGTGATGAGTTGGGTTAGGCCATGTAGGTTAATATGGGAGAGTGGGTTATGACTGGAACAGTTTTGCCAGTCAGTATTAAGGTCTCCTAATACTATGCTTTCCTGGGGGAGGGAGTTAGATATACATTCTAGGAGTTTTTTTGTAATGGGGATATTGTTGCCTGGAGATATGTAGCATCCTATGATGTTGATGTGTTTACTGTCATTAAATTTTAATTTTGTTAAAGTGAGTTCAACTTTATCAAGGTCTGGGGTTGTTATGTCTACTTTCTCAAGGATGAGGTGAGATTTATACACTATAGCAACACACTCCCCCCCCTTTTTAACCTATTCTATCACTACGAATTATACTGTAACCTGGTGGAGTGATTTTATTGTTGTGGTTGCCTGGTTTAAGCCAATTTTCTGTTAGTATGACTATCTCAGGTTGATAAAAGGAAAGTAGTGCATGAAGGTTGTGGACTTTGTTTAGTATACGTCTGACATTTAAATTTAAAATTAGGAGTGTGGATTTGTCTCGGTGGAGTAGGGTATCATTCAAGTTGAGGGTTGGGGCTCCTAGATTTTGTGGGCCTGGGTTTGGGTGTATATCACCGCAGCTAATGAGTTGGGTTCTGAGGTAAAAACAGAGTTTGAGTAGTTTGTTTAGGGTCTTAAATTGATTTATAGTTGTTTGAGACTGGTAGTGTGATGGCTGTAATCTGTGTGCATAGTGGTGAATAAAGAAGGTTTGGTAGTGATATGGGACTAGTTGAGTAAAAGGGTGTGTTGTAATAATGTTAGTGGAAGTAGTTTTTCTTGGTATGTGGAAAAAATTAAGTTATTTTTGGTGATTGGTGATAGAAATTAGCAGTGAGAGGGTGGATACACCTAGGATCAATAGTAAGAGGTGTATGTATGTGGGTTTGGGTAGTTTAGACATGGTTTGGTTGGGTTTGGTCATGAGTGAGAGATCTGCTTGGGATGGGGTGGGTGTGGTGGGTGATGAGAGGTGCTGTTTGTGATTGTAAGGTAGTTAGATGGAAGACTGTGCTTTACAGGATGTGGAATAGTGGAAAAGAAGGAAATGGGTACAGGGGTGGGGCAGATTCAGTGATTGGTGGCTAGCATGAGGGGAGTGGCTATGTTTAGTTGAAAGATAGAACTAGTGGGGGTGAGTGGGAATAGAGGTCAGGGAGGAGAGAGGAGTGAGCCCAAGCGGAGTGAGGGCGAGCGCAGCGGGGCTAACACTAACTCCAAATATATCCCTGGGCTTACTTGTGTCTTTTCTTTGTACACTAAAAATATCTTTTCACTTGTTTCTGTTTACACCAAATGCATCTTTTTGGCTGTGTTGTACTAGTTTAATTTAATTTAATTTATGGGCTATTTTTAAGCTACAGATTGCCCCCTTGCAGAGATTAATTAAGAGCTGCAGGGTATATTTTATGGGCTATGTGCAGGGGAGCCGGATGAAATTACTGTGTGCAGGGTAGATTTGTAAGTTAAAGAGGTAAGATCCTTGGGGAAAATCTAGCTAGGTTACACAATATGGAGGGAGCCTAGATGTGCCTTTAGACCCAGGGCAGCATGAAACAGTACATAGGTAGAATGTTAAGGTACTAGAACATGTTATGGTATTAACCTTATTCAAATTGCAGGTTGGACTTCAAAGACATGTAGCAGGTAAAGTGTTTCAGGGTAACGTCCTTACAGTTAGGAGTGTCTTATACTGGGGTAGTTTGAAGGGGACTACCTAGAAAGAAGTAATTTATTATGGGAAAGACCTTATCAGCACTAATAACTAGCCACCGGTCAAGCAGGCATAACACTGTTACTTAAACTATGTAATATACGGCAATACAGGAGCTCCGTACAGCTATGAAGCACAGTATATGCTTTTTAGTTACATAAATGGTCAACAGACTGTTAAAATGTATCACTAGCTATATAGACTACTCTTGCAATCAGACAATAATACAGGTAATAATTGTTAAGGTTTTCTACAATGCTGTGTCCTTGTTTGATGTTAAACATTTACTCTAGATGACGGACAACAGCTATCAAGTACGTTTTCCTTGTAAAAGCAGTCCTTAGGAGAACCGGTAGCTAGACAAGCTAAGAGCAGCCATATGGTAAGCAGCTCTGTTAACAGATTTTATCACAAGTAATGAGTTGCTATTCCAAGTTTAGGAGTCTTAGTATAGTTTTAAAAACAAGCAGCTAATCAGGCTAAAAGCGGACATATAGTATGCAGTTCTGTTATCCATTCTCACTACCACAGCATAATTCTTAACAAATAGCCTTTGCTATGTTTGCATTAGAAACACGTGCAATATGCACTTAAGTAAAGCAGTAGTAGGTGAAACGATAGCATGCAGTACTCAATAAACAAACAGTTCCAGCCTTAGTTTATCAGATCAAGCGTATCGTATGGGAAGATCATTAAAACAGAGAGTATTAAAGTGTTAACAAAGTGCTTTTGCAAGAGACAAGCCCCCATCTCTTGCACCTTACAACTCACTGCACATCAGGCTAAAATATATTAACACTTATGCAATACTGTAATGACCCAGGTCATTGCATAAAATGGCTGGAGAAGGATTACTTCACTTATCCAGTTAACAAATTAATATTTTTAAATTATAAAATGTGATAAGCAGAGAGAGATGCTGAAAATGTGGTTTCAAAGAGATAAATAGACCAAAAATATTTAGAACTAGGTACAACTGAAAATTATATGTTTTTTTTTTTCAAATTAAATTTATCATAACTACCTCCCAACCCGACTAAGAAAACATATACGTGGCAGCAACTAATTACATTCAGTCATCTTAATTCTGAAAACTCCTATCAGAATAAGAATCTTTTTAGTGTCAAATCTATTTGTGTGCATTTGCAACATCTGTGTGCTTTATACAGCACCTGTTTTGTAACTACAATATTACCCAACATGCTGGAAGGTACTGGGAAGTAATAAACCTTGGGGCTATGAGTCTCTCTCTTGCCTAAACAAAGCCTTATCATATTCCAGAACAATCTGTTAATTCCAAATACTACGTACAATGTTAGGAATTATTTCATATTTATCTGCAGGCCAATCACATAATCCTAATATACATTTTCTGTTTTGCAATTGCAATAAATTTGATTTAACTGCCTAATTGTTCTGCTCAGCATTACAATCATATTTACATGATTCTATGTATTTTTTACTCTAAGAACTGTGTTCTATTGTCTTTTTAGTTTTCACTGATTTTTCTGTTCTACAGGCCATAAAGAAGGTAGAATAACATCACATGTTTTGGTCTAATAACAGGTTGTGGTTTCACAGCAGATTGTTATGAATTCATCAGTGGAAAAACTATGGAAACATGAATTTTAAATCAATAATGAAAAACATGTAATTTATTTATACAGAGTAATTCAAAATTCTATAATCCTAGAATATGTGTGTGTGTGTGTGTGTGTGTGTGCGTGTGTGTGTGTGTGTGTGCGTGTGTGTGTGCATGTATATCTATACATATATATATATATATATATATATATATATATATATTTATTTATATCTAATCTTTATCTATACAAGAGTTTATGGCAAATAGTTAAAATGTACTTATTTCAAATTTTGTTACTCCCTAGCAAAGTCTTCTAGCAATGAAATTATCAAACTATGGCCGTACACACATAGGTGTTTTTTTTTGCAGAAGATGAGGCGCCCCCCCCGATGTAGGACTGCATCCTTCACTTCCCTACTAACCTAAATCCAAAATCACACAATACTGGGGAAAAAGGAAAAGTACCTTTGCTCTAGCATTCTGGGATCTTATAGAAATGCTGCACTCTTATTCCCCTTTTATAGGTTCATAGGGTCATACTAGGCTATCGGGCCTGTATAAGCCTAGCCAATAAGTTCCCTGGCTTTTGCCACCCAAGAAGGCTATTTTCCTATGCCCCTGTTGAGCAGAGACACAGAGATGATCCCTGGGTTGAATTTCCTATTTCCCATCCAACTGTCTAGATTCCTGTTAAAGAAGGCTAATGAGGGGCTTTTCTTGATGTGAATGGATAGTCTGTTCCAGAGTATGGGAAGTCTCTGGGACAGGAATCTACCCCTCCAGCATGTTCTGTTTATTGTGGTGGCAAGATTTAGGCTCCTGGGGCATGTGGTATGGAGAGATTGGGGTTTCTTTAAGTGTCGCATGTCCAACAGAGCTAGGTTTGACATGGCTTTATATGTCAGGCAGAGGTCGCCTCTGAGTAGGCGATAGGCGATGGAGCAGAGCTGACGTTTTTTGAGGCGGTCTGTGTATGGCATCTGTTTGAGATATTTCTGTGGCCTTTCTAGTTGTTGCAGATGTCTTGCGAGGTACATGCCAAATGGGGCTTTGTACTCTATGATGGGTCTGATGAGGGATGAGTAGATAGAAGCAATGACCTCTTTTTTCCTGGAGGAGAACCCTTTAGTGATGAGGTATGCCATGTAGAAGGATTCCTGACTACTGTGGCAGTGATTGTCAAAGGAGAGACTAGTGTCCACCTGTGTCCCAAGGTCTCTTATCACACTTTTGGTGTTAGGTAGGCTACTGCCTATGTGGAAGTTCATGGGAATAGTGTTTTTCTCAGAGGGGATGACAATACACTTTTGGGCATTGAGCTTGATGCCATGACTTTGACACCAAGCATCAGTCTCAGTGAGGCCCCTTTGTAGAATGTCCACATCATTAGGTGATTCTATTATGGCTCGCAGTTTGCAGTCATCTGCAAACTTTGTTAGCCACAGACTTGCTGTATTAGCCTGGACATCTGAGAAATAGATGCCAAACAGGAGAGGTCCCAGGACTGAACCCTGTGGTACTCTGCTTGTCACTGTTTTGAAGTCAGATTTGGAGTCAGCTACTTTCACTGTGTGGGTTCTATCAGTGAGCCAGTTGGCCACCCATCTTGTGACACAGGGATTTATGCTAGTGTAGTGAGTTTATCTATAATTCTAGAGTGGGGGATGATGCCAAAAGCCTTGGTGAGGTCAAGATAGGCTGTATGCACCACCTTACCTTCATCCACAGCTCTGGTGACTGCTTCAAAGAAGTCAGTCAGGTTTAGGAGACATGATCTTCCTTTTACAAATCTGAATTGAGTGGGGTCCAATGTTTGCAGGTTACCTATGTCTTTGTTTATAAGTTCCATGGCCTCGTAGACCAGGCTTGTCAGGCTAATGGGGCAGTAGTTCCCTGCGTCCATGGTGGCACACCCTTTGTGGAGTGGGATAACCGTCACTGCGTGCCATTCAAAAGGCACAAAGCCTGAAGTGAGGCTATGACTGAACAAGGTACTTAGGTGGGGTGCCAATTCATTCCGTAATTCATGCAGAACTCAGCCTGGGATATTGTCTGGTCCCATGGATGCTGTGTGCTTGGCTTTGGAGAGTGCAGTCTTAATTTGTGCATCTGTGATTACAGGGGCTATGCATTCTTCCAGTATAGAGATGGGCCCTTTGGGTGGGGAGAGGGGGTAAAGTTTGCACTGAACCTATCCACCAGGATGTTGGCAATATCAGTTGGTTCTGTATATCTAGTGTCGTTGTATTGTAACTCAGAGCAGATCTGAGTGTTGCCACTGAGATTCTTGACGTAGCTGTAGACTGCTTTGTGGCAATTTTATTTTCATAACTAGCTTTGGAGGATTTTATGAGGGGTCTCAGCTTCTTACTGAGGGTGTCCAGGGAGTTCCTGCAATCAGGGGATTTTACTCTTTCTTGCAATGGCTTCTTCTTTCTATTGTAGAGTTTGTTTATAGCAGGGGACCAACAGATTGGCTTCCTTTTTTTGGAGGATAGCATTTTGGTTCTGTTGGGGATAGCACGATCCATGCACTTGTGTATGTGTTTATACAGTGCATTTGTGTAGGATTCAGCAGTCTTACCTCTATTATCCATCTGCACGGGTGTAGTGAAGTTTCCCACTTCTGTCTTAAGAAGCATAAAGCTGGCTTTGGAGAAGTTTTTTATGGTGATTTCCTTAATGGGGGGTGGAGGCATAATATTGATGACTAGGGTGATTAGCCTATGGTCGGATTTGACCAGTGAGGAGTTGACCTCTGGAGTGGAACATTGGTTACCCATGTTGGTAATAACTAGGTCCAGGATATTGATGTCCCTGGTGGGGGTATGGACAATCTGATCCAGGGGACTGGAATTTATGAATTCCAGAAAGCACTGAGCTAATAAGTTAGTACTTGAGTAGTTTTCCCAGTTGATGGTGGGGTAGTTGAAATCTCCCATTATTAGGGTATTGGGCTGTACCTTAATATTATCCAGTATATCGAGGAACATGAAGTGGGCATCCTGGGGCATAGCAGGGGATCTGTAGCAAGCTACAACCTGGATTGAAGTCTTGCCCAGTGTTAGTTGCACTTGGATAATTTCGGATACATTATGTTGAGCAACTAGCCTGGGGTTGTGGATATCCTTAATGAATATGGACAGTCCTCCTCCTTTAGTGTTTTGGCCCAGGTTAGGTGGTCAAAATGTGTGGTATGAATTATAGCCTGGTAATGCAGGGCTGCTCTCTGAAGCCTTGAACCAGGTCTCTGTTATGCACAGATGTCGATGTTCTCCATATTGAAGAGTGCTTTGAGTGAGTACATTTTGAGGTTTAGACTTCTAGCATTGAGTAGCATTAGTTTTTGCTTGCTTGTACCTGCTACGATGGTGGGTTTGTCATTTGAACCTTGCCTAAAAAAAGGCACTATAGGAGTGGCAAGAGCCTTAGCCAGAATCCAGAATCACAGGGGCGACAGATGCAGCCCATGTCTGACAAAGCATCGTGGTCTGTCAGTCATGTTGTCCCAGGCAGACAGATACTGGATCCCCTTTGAATGACACCAGAAGCTTAGCCAATTGTTGAAGTCAATCATTTTGTCCTTGTACTGTGGTATCATTCTGGGCAATGGCAGGATGCTACTCAGGGCTAGGGTCATACCTGCCTTGGCTACATGATGCTAGAGCTCTTCCATGTCTCTTTTCATGTAGTCTAAGGAGGTACATCTCAGGTCATTTACACCAACATGGACAATGACAGAGTCATATTTGTATTTGTTGTGGAATGACCTGAGTGCTTGCATTATGTGGTGGATCCTGGCACCCGACAGGCAGCGGACATTAACTTTCTCCTTTAGCCTGGTGAGTGGGACATCAGTGTGCCTGACTATAGAGTTGCCTATGACAAGCGTGCTGGGAATGTTGGTTTTGCCTTAAGGGCTGAGGTTGAGTGATGCACTGATTTTGTGTTCTATGTATCATATGAGTAGGGGGTGATGGTCACTTGCATTTCTGGTTTAGAGGTCACTGTTGTTTGGGCAGATTTTTATTGAGAGCCTCTGCAAATGTAGGTGTGTGTTTTGTGTTAGTATGTGTGGGTTTAGGTGGTGTACACAAAGAATTTTGGAACAACATCCAGTTATACTGCAGGTTTTTGGATGACATCTTTATTTTGGGGAAGGCAAAAGTGGAAGATATCCCTGGCTTTATTAACCACCTGGAGAAAACTACCTCATTTTTGGAATTTGCTTATAATTACAACACTAGAGGTATACATTACTTGGACACGGCAATTTCCCATACACCTACAGGTTTTAAATCTAATATATTTCATAAGAGTACTTTTTGTAATTCTTACCTTCATTATACGAGCAACCATCCACTTTCACAGAAAAAGATCTTAGTCAAAGGACAGGCTATAAGAATTGCACACATGACTTCAGAATTGAGTGATGTGAGGCAGGAAGTTTTCACATTAAGAGATCTGTCTTTAGAAAGGGGATACCCTGAACAGATGGTGGAACAAATTATTGAGGAGGTTTATGCAGGATGGGGAAAAAATATAAGCCCCTGTTAGGAAACCACACATTCACTAATATAGCCCCCACAGATCCTGGTGAAATGAAGATTTATGAGCATGCATGTATAGTGCAATATAGTCCTATATCATATGAAGTGAAAAACATATTAAAAAAGAGCTGGAGTATATTTAAGGTAAATAATGATGTGTTAACTGCAGTGGGAGATAAACCAGTTTTTATCAGCAAGGTGGGCATGAATATTAGACATCTTATGGAAAACAAGTTAAATTTACAGATGGAAGGTGGTTGTGGTACAACACCTTGTGGGAGGTGCTCCCAATGTAGTAAGAGACCAGATGGCATAATGGTTAAGGGCTTCGCCACGCATGCACAAGGTACAA
Organism: Protopterus annectens; assembly: GCF_019279795.1. Classification (NCBI taxonomy): domain Eukaryota; kingdom Metazoa; phylum Chordata; order Ceratodontiformes; family Protopteridae; genus Protopterus; species Protopterus annectens. The sequence continues at coordinate 1,815,521,242 of NC_056743.1, forward strand.
GGTTCGATCCTCCAACCAATGCCTGTTTGGTGTTTGCCCATTCTCCCTGTGCTCTGTGAGGTTTCTCCCACGTCTGAAAAAATATGCTGAGTGTTTCCATCTCAAAGTCACCAATGAATGGAGCTGTGGGCAGCAGCACAAACTCTACATACTGCTTTATAGGTGGAGGAGTTATTCAGACCAACCGCTTTGGGCATCTACTGTGGTGACCAGTATCCTCAAGATAGGACAACATGGATCACATATTGTGCACCTTGGCAGGACTAGCCCTGAACTTTGTAAAAGTATGGCTCTAGGTATTTGGTCATGTTGACTAATGTTGCCAAAATTGGCATAGGTAGTTACCGGTGATAAGTGGGTTGAGGACCCGGCCTACAATGACCTATGCAAGGGACCCTTGCTAACGGTGGGAGGGATATATCTGGCCCTATTAGCCAGTGTCTTCTCACCATATAAGACCAGCAGTCCTGGGCCAATAAGCTACTGGCTGGCTGGTGTCTAGTTGCCTAGCTTGGGTTACCTGGGATAGCTCTGTTGTGCAGAAGCTGGACGTAAAACCAACCAACCTGCCAAACATGAATTTAGAATTGCTATGCTTAATGTAGGTTCACTGACAGGAAGCACCTTGGAAGTGGATGACTTCATGATACGGAGGCTGGAGAATCTATGTATCCAAGAGATGAGATGGAAGGGCAGTGCAGCAAAGCCACTTGGCTTGGGATCCAGACTCTACTACTCAGGAGGTGGACAGGGTAGAAATGGTGTAGGAATTGTGGTGAGAGAGAAGCTTCAGAAGGCAGTGAGGAATACCATCAGAATTAATGAGTAACTCATGGCAATCAGACTTCAATGTAATGATAGGGCAGTATAATCTCAGCCTATGCCCCACAGCAGGGTTGTGATAGTGAGGAAAAGAGTGCATTCAGGCAGCAGTTGCAGGGCCTACTAGATAAAGCAGGACAACATGAATTGGTGTTGATAATGGGTAACTTAAATGCACATATCAGGACAGACAGAACAAAATATGAGGACTGCCTGGGTCCACATGGGTGGGGCAACAGAGATAAAGAAGGAGAAGCCATTCTAGACTTCTGTCTGGCAAATGGCTTAATAGTAGCCAACACATGGTTCAGAAAGAGAGAGACAATCACAAGATCACATACAAGAGTAGCCAACATACAACTCAGGTAGACTTCCTCCTAGTAAGGAAAAGGCACTGGGGTAGAATCCATGATTGCAAAGTCATCCCCAGTGAAACAGTCAGCCACAACATAAAGCACTAATTGCCACAATCAGCTGCAAGCAATGGTCAGAGAAAGCTCTAAGGTCAACAGAGACCAGGCTGAAGACCTGGAAGTTGACTGGAGAGAAAGTACAACAGTTCAAGGAATTATTCAAGGCTCTAACACCTCAAGAAGAGGGGATAGAGGTATGTCAAATGGAACTAATGACTACTAAATTAAGAACTTCTAGGAAAACAACCAGCTATAATATGTGGGATACTTTACTAAGTTTGTTATAAAAAGACTTGGAACCTTTATAATGTATTATAGCTATGTTAGGTGATGTATTTAACGGTGGATGTCTTTGTAAATACTTTTGTTGTTTTATGAATGTTAACATTTTCTATTTGTTAACTGCTTATATAAATGTCTTTGTTTTACTGATTGTATGTTAAAACCAATAAACATGTTTTAAAAAAAAGAAGAAGGAGGTGGAGTTGCACAAGAATGGCAGCGCCTAAAAACAGCATGTGTTAGGACTACAGAAAAGTTATGCAGCCAAAGCTGGTGGTGGAATGCAGAACTCCAGGAAGTCATCAAAAGAAAGAAGGAGTAGAAGTGGGAGATAGAAAAGACTGACCAGGTTAGGAAGGACTACTGGTTGGTTAACAAAGAAGCTAAGAAATAAGTTGCAATAACAAAGAATAGGGCATCAGAGGCACTCTACCAACTTCTGGAAAGTGACTCACTAAGTGGCACAAAGAAACTATATCAGGTTGCAAGGCAAAGTCAGAAAGGTAAAGAAGATAGTCAGACACCCTTCATAAGGGATGCTAGCAACAACCTGCTCACCAGGCCACAGGACATCAAAGGCAGATGGAAGGAGTATTTCTAGCAGCTTCTGAATGAAGAAAACTCCACAGAAGCTGTACTGCCCAGACCCAGCCTATGATGAGAGAAGAAGAGGTGCCCACCCTAGAAGAAGTAAGAACAGCACTAAGGAAAATGAAGTCAGGGAAAGCAGCAGGCTCAGATTAGGTCACAGCAGATATGATAAAGATGCTGACTGAGATAGGGGAGATAGGGGAGAAATGGCTCCTGAGGGTACTATTAGCAGTGTGGAGAGAAAGGCGTATCCCAGATGACTGGAGAATAGGCATACTCATGCCAGTGTACGAGAATAAAGGCAACATCTACAACTGTGGGCAATACCGAGGCATTGAACTCCTATCATATTGCATAGCAACAGAGGGTGGCCTAATGGTTAAGGTGTTTGCCTTACAAACACAAGGCGCAGGGTTTGAGTATCACAAGGGATAATTGGCTAGGTTACAATGGCTTGCAAGGGCAGGTAGCCTAGTACTAACCTATGAACCTATGAACCTATGAAAGTTCTGGAGAGGGTGATAGATAAATGGATACACAGAGTAGTATAATGTAAGAAGGGAGATGAGCAGTTCAGATTCAGATCAGCAGCACAATTGACCCGATGTTTGCAATGAAAAAGATACTTGAGAAGAAGCTAGAAATGAAGAGAGTCCAACTTGGCATTTCTAGACTTGGAGAAAGCATATGACAAGGTCCCAAGTAAGCTGATCTGGGCAGTACTGCAGTGATGTGAAGTCCTAGAAACATTAGTAGAATGAGTGCAAACTATGTATAAAGACCCAATGACTCAAGTATGAACAGTGTTCGGCCTCACAGAGGGGTTCCCAGTGAGAGTGGGTGTACACCAGGGTTCACCTCTGAGCCCACTGATGTTCATACTGGAGATGGACTACATTAGCAAACAGGTCGGAGGGGACAGATCAACAGATGATGTGGCATTACAGGCAGACTCTGAGCTAGACCTTCAGCAAAGGACAGGAGAATGGAAAGGAAAACTGAAGGTACATGGGATGAAACTAAGCACAGATAAGATGGTGATGATGGTGAAAAACTGGGGAAATGAGAAGAAGCTGGGAATAGAGATAGAAGGGAAGATAGTGGAATGGGTAAACAGCTTCAAGTATCAGGGAGCGGTCATTGAGGAGAAGGGAAGTCTGAAAAAAGAGGTCAATGCTAGAATCAGAGGGACTGCAGACAACTCGCATAAATGCCAGGTGTAGTCTATGACAGAAGAATGCCAAAGAAGTTAAAAAGTAAGGTGTACAAGACAGTGGTGTGACCAGTACTACTGTATGGTAAAAATACCACCAGGATGAAAGGAGGCGGCTGACCACTTTGTAGAAGATTCATTTATTTTAGCGCTTTCGTCCTTAGTAAAAGAACTTCATCAGAATACTGAAAACACACATAGCTCCATCTTTTATACCCAGTATGCTGTTAGTGTTAAGTAAACAGTTAAAAAATGAGCATCTTAAAGAGCTATGTCCCAAAATTTCCATATATATATATATATATATATATATATATATATATATATATATATATATATATATATATATACACACAAACATTCTCAACTAAAAAACTATTTTCGCGAATGTATTCACACTGAGCGAATACCAAAAGAATTAACAATGTGGAAGTACCCCACTGGTCTGCAGAGAGGCTCAGATTTACACACTGAACTCTTGAACTTATTCAACAAGCATGGCTGTGAATTATTACAGGTACTGTTGAAAGACAATGAAATATAAATGTGCAGATATCCGAAGAAAATTTTCGGAAATCACAACACCGAACACAGTAAATGCCGAACTGAGCATTTCAGTGAAGCTGAATGTTGAACATTTCAACATCACTGAAATGCTCATAGCCGCTAAACATATTTTAACATATTTTGCAGGGGGCAAGCCCCCTGCACCCCCCATGTGGGGAGCTGTGCCTCCCATACCCCCCTAATTATGTATACAAACTCCGAGATCGCACTACACTGAGGAAAGGGTACATTTCTGAATCCCCACTATAGTGCGATCTGCACTACATTGTCAAACCTTGCTATAGCGGCTGTTCGCTATTGTAAGGTTCAACAATATAGTACTCACACTAATGGTTCTGCTATCTGATTTACACACATGCATTAATAGCACACAGTGCGATTGACTATGTGATTGTATACCGTCTATTTTATTTGATACTATATTTAGGCTTGATAACAGCTTACAGTCTGACTTGTTTGAGAGTAAAAAAGGGGAATATCTTGCTTTGTTTGTTAAGGTTGACGTTTGGTATATGATCTAAAGGCTAAAAAAAGAAAGACATTATTAAGAGACCAAAGACAATATGAAAATGGTATAGCATATCCATTACCGCCATTAAACAAGCATGTGAACAATAATAACAACCATATGAGTAATGAACAGCCTAATAAGTTTTCTCATGCCTCTGAAACAGTTATATCTGATAGCTCTGACCCTTTAGAATATCCCTCTCTGAGGAGGACCGATAGACTGATGAACCAGAGGAGGAATCAAACAAACCCACCGAACCAGAACTTTTATGGGACCCGTGGTGGTTTCTATCAAGGGAAGGGGAGAGGCAATATGAGAGGGAGAGGCAATTACCATTGGAACAACTGAGTTAATGCAATGGTTGTGGCAACGATTCTTGTATTATTATTAATAATAACAAAAACTGAGATTTTAAAGTGTACAATTATAGTGATGTAAGCATTGATTCCATTTATGCTGATGTTTTTGAGAAAGGCTTGACTTTTGGTCCAGTTAGAAAGGTAGGGACTGATGAAGTTTTGGTTAACCTGAAACTATTCGCAAGGAAATTGAACTTGGATTTTTACTTTACAAATTCCAGGGTACCTATGAATATGAATAGTGGCCTTATTCAACCCAGTATTTTTAACCCCCTCCACACCCAATGGCCAGTACTTTTGATAAATTATGTGAATGGGAAATCAGAGAATTACTAAAACATAATGGGAAAAAGAACATAAGGATTGATAATGTAACATCTGAAGAAAGAAATTCACTAAGACAGATTTGTGAAAACCCTGAATTAAGGGTTTTGAAACCCGACAAAGATGGGGGGGACTAGTCATTATGAATACTAATTACTATAACAACAGAATGTTCTCTATCCTTTACAGTGAAACATATGATGAAGTAAGTATGAATGAATTCAATATAGCCTACCACAAGATAGACCTAGTATTAGAGGATTAATTACTGAAGGACCAGTTAACCTCACCTGAATACAATTACCTTAAAGTTACACATCCCAGGACCCCTACAATATTTGGAATACCAAAGATTCACAAGGGGACCCATTATGGATGCTAAGGCTTCCAAAACTTTTACAATAGCAAAATATATAGATTATCATACAAAAGCAGTCTTGGAAGACTATACATACAGTTTCAAAGACAGTTGGGATTTGTTGACTAAGGTTTCCTATGACAAATTTAAAATAGACACAATTTTTTTGTAATGATTGACATCAAAGATTTTTTTTCAGTGATACCACACACAATAGGAACAGAATGGTTTTATCTATGCGTATGTCAATATACCAACCTAGAAAATGTCCAGATTCTGACCCTAAGGACTTTAATGGAAGTGGTGTTAAACAATAATTTTATCATCTTTGAACATCAACCAACTATTCATGCAAAAGAAGGGGGTGGCCATGGGGGCTGCTTGTACCCCCATTTTGGCCAACATTGTACTGGCCTTTTGGGAAATTAATTGTGTCATCAATTCTGAATTTGCAAAAAGTTGGACCTTATATGGTCGCTTTTTGGATGACATCATTATTTTTTGGAATGACACACGTGAAAAATTAGACCTGTTTTTTGAGTATATACATAACAGCACCGACTTCCTAAAGTTTACTATGACTGTATGTGAAGAAAAGGTCAGCTATCTTGATGTCATTATTAGGCAATTTTGAATCTACTATCTACAGGAAACCTACATATTCCAATATGTTACTACACTTCAGCAGTTGGCATCCCATCCATCAGAAAAATTCTTTAGTGAAAGGGCAATGTGTACGCTTGGCACGCATGGTGTCAGAACATAGTGAATTTGAGGTTCAATGTAACATTTTACATGACATGTTAACTAAAAGTGGGTACCCCACCCCCTTCTTGAATGATACATTCAGTGAGGTAAAGGAGCAGAGGACTGGGAGTTACTACCTACCATTATTAGGGATGCATAGGGGACAAATGCCTACAAACAACACAACTGTTATTGATGAAAACAAAATATGTAAGGCATTAATTTTAACATACAATAGGGACTTTACTGACATCCAAAAAGTGATATGTAAAAATTGGAGAGTCTTTGACACATTGAACCAGAATATAAGGAAATAGTTGGGAAGAGCCCACTTAAAAAATATGCTAGAGAGAGTGATTAGCTGTGAGCAAGTGGGGATGATGAAAAAATGTGGACGTTGTACACAGTATTATTTATATTCATCCATTAAACAAATTATTTTTTAGTGAATGGGAGACTAAGGCTATTATATTAAAATGAATATTCTTATTTGTATATACATTATTATATATACTGTTTTAGTTGTTTTGACAACTTTTTAAGGCTGTTGTTTTAGATTACATTTAGGTCAATTACTAACAACGTGTAATGACTGGATTGTTTAATTGATTTTAACTTAAATGGATAATTGACAATTTTTAATCATGTGATTTTACTAGGGTTTAAATGGAGTGAATAGTATTGTTCATTGTCTGATGAAGTCCAGTCATCGTAGTGGACGAAAAGCGCTTCACGTAATAAAGTCTTCCAACAAGGAGTCCCAGAGCCTCGTTTAATTAAGTCTTACATACAGTTTGCATCACACTTAGTTTCCATTGTGTGGTGTTGACAAATTCTGCTTTATGTTGGACTGAAATTAGTCAGTCATTGGTGTATTTCTGTTGATCATCCACTTGTTACTGATTCATTAATTTGCTGACTTTTCATTATTTCACCGGTTTTGGGGAATTTTTGTCGCTGGAATTATGACATCCTCCCCAATTTAGTCATATGTACCCGCGTGGTGCTGCGGTAGCATTGTCGCCTCACATCAAGATGATGTTTTCATTCGATTCTCATCTAGAGCGTCTTCTGTGTGGAGGCATACATGAATGGGATTACCTTTGTTGAAGTTTGTGCATCAGGGCTGGTAACTTGGCATGCAAAACTCCACTACCAAACATTAGCGGACCGGAGTTTCGCTGTGGCGACCCCTAACCGGGATAAGCCGAAAGACTCAACTCAACATCAAAGAACATTACAGGAAGATAAAGTCATGTACATGTTTTTATACCTGGAATAGCCAGCTAAGTGCAATCTGTCTCCAAGGGACATGAGTTGTATTTTAAAATGTGTTTTCATATTTCTTACTGTTGTAGTTTTATGGTTCTATACTACTGAGTGCCAGCAGTAGTCTATACAACCATATGGGTACTTTATTTGCAGTCACCTTACGTTTGCAACAAATATACATTTTTATATTTCTTGGTTATTGTCAACAAAGCCACACTCAAATATTTTACAGTCTGTGTAAACAATGCAAGTTATTTATATTTGGGTGTTACCTTTCAGTTTCACAAAAGCTGTTTCCCCAGAGCATGGAAAGGTCCTGCTGTGTTATATAAGCTGTCTAATTTCCTCTGGTTGCATCATATTCATTGCTATGTCTATGCTGGTATGTGATTTTTAAAATGATATCGACAGTGGGTGAATTTAGGAGTAATAAATACATGATTCAGTTCTTTATATTTGGCATTATGAATGTTCCATTGATACTGGGTTCTTTGACTTCTCAAAGACTTGATATGGAGAAAACAATCTGCACTGAGAACACTCAGTAAAAAACTGGATCAGGAAATGTTTAAACTGATGATTTGCTTAAAGAATGTGAAGATTTATTTCCTGGGATGAGCTGTTTACCAGGAGTGTACCATATTAAGAAATATCTCTCAGAACTGCATGTAGTACTAGTTCAAGGTAGGGTGAAAAAAAACAGGTGTGATCTAGAAATGGATCCGATTGACTTGGTCAATGATATGGTTACTTTGGCAAAGCTATACAAAGTTATGCCTGTGTAGATCCACAAAACTAACAAAGCGAAAAAAGAGAGTGTTGGCTGCATTGTATTGTTGAAATAGAGTTGACCATACTAAGAGCATTTTTTTTCTGCTTGATTAAAATTTGAGAGGTTGACAAATGTCGCTTGGTGGAGAAAGGTCCAAGCTAAGTATTTTTATTTCACTAGTGGGGAGGGTTTAGATTTCTAAGACATTTATTTTATTTATTTATTGCTTTTGTTGGCTGGGAAAGTCTGACTTGGTAGACTTTGTGAAACCCCTTTTCAGCAGTGACACAGAGAGAAAAGCTCCACATTCATACATAAGCAAAAATACTTAGATTACAAACTATTAAGATGCAACAATATTTATAGGTATGTACATAAATTAGAGCAACACTCTTTAAGGAGGTTACAGATAGACAAGTATTACAAGATGTGAAATCTGGTGTTTCATGTTAAGTATGCTTAGTGCATAAAGAGTTAGACCAGTTTAGATAGTCAGTACTGGATACTTTGTGATCAGGTGTATATTGTTAGGAGTTTTGAGTGATAAGAAAGGTGAAAATCAGGTGTATACTGGTCTCCGTTAAACTGTACAAAGAATGAAAAGGATATATCATCAGAGTTGTGTGAAGTTAAAGAGGGTGAGATGTGGCCATAGCACTAAATTGAAAATATTGTTGACTAATAGGGTGTATAAAAAATGCATTGCTTTCTATCAAATAGCAGAAATTACATTTCCTGCAGGGTTTGGTGCAACCAGATGAAACTTTGTGTTGTTGACTACTAGTTCTATCAGGGTAGCACAGCAGTCTATGAAGGTTCATACGATTCTTATATATATATAAACCTGGGGGACTCTCCCATGATATTACATAGTTGTGGGTCAACTGTAAGGATGTCTCAGTACTTAGAATAAATATTTCTAATCTCATTGACATCCTGTGTATAATAAATTGACACCTTAGTTCCAACATTATATCCCGTTGCATCAGTTAAAATATTATTTCCTTCACTCTCTTCTTCTACTTTACTCATAAAATCATTTTTGAACTTGATAGTTTTAAGAGGTTTGTGAAATTTTATTCATGTTTTGTGGATGACCTTTTCCTGGTGTGGACAGCCAGTGAGAAGGAATTGGGAGACTTCTTGGTAGAAGTAAACATGTTAACTCCATATTTGAAATTTACTATGAATGCACCACTGATCTCAGTTCCTTTCCTAGATGTGTATGTAGAAAGACTACCTAGTGGTTTATTGACCACAGGTGTCTTTAGGAAATTATGTTATAGGAATTCACTATTATATAGAACAAGCATGCATCCCAAGTTTGTATTCAGAAACATTGTGAGAGGGCAAGCTATGAGGGTATCTCGTCTCAATCCTACTGAAGCAGGATTTTATAGTGAATTATCTAATCTTAATTCCTAGTTAGTAGAGAGAGCTTATGACCAGAGAGAAATTAGTGAAGGCTTTGAAGGGGTAGACACACTCAGGAAAAATAGAGCGCCCCCTTATTTTTATGAGTGGAAGATTCCCCCAGGTTTATATATAAGAATCGTATGAACCTTCACAGACTGCTTTGCTACCCTGATAGAACTAGTAGTCAACAACACAAAGTTTCATCTGGTTGCACCAAACCCTGCAGGAAATGTAATTTCTGCTATTTGATAGACAATGCATTTTTATACACCCTATTAGTCAACAATATTTTCAATTTAGTGCTATGGCCACATGTGATACTGAACACATTGTTTATTTAGCCCAGTGTACGTTTTGCCCAGCATTTTATGTGGGCAAAACAGATAAAAGATTTAAAGACAGAATCAGGGAACACCAGTATAATATTTGCATTAAATCAAATAAAAATGCCCTTTCAAACCACATTCTAGAAAAGTCTGAACAACATAAGTTTAAGTTTTTAGTCATTCAGGTTAATATATCCACAATAAGAGGAGGAGATGTCATGAATTATACAGAACAATGTGAGATGAAATGGATTATTGGGTTGAGAGCAGATAGGAAGCCTGGGCGTAATGATAGAGTTCCTATAAAACCCATATTGAAAGGTAGGAAGCTGAGAATGTAGAAGCTGAATTATTTGGATAATTACATGTGCACATATGAATTGTGGGTAATAGTTTATGTGTGCAGCATAAAATGTTTGTTAGAGAAATTTGACTTATGTTTTTAGATGACATGCCAGTGTTTTATAATTCAAGATTTTATTTAGAGATGTAATTAGTAACTGTTTTAATTAATGCCAGGCTATGTGATTATCTCACAGGATGTGATGTCATTATTTTAAGTATATATAAGCTTTTAAAAATGTGAAGTGTTATTGGCTTGAAGAAGCCCATGAGGGTGAAAGCGCTTGCCGATTTTGAATATTTGCTGAATAAACTGAGATTTCTATTTATCCATTTGGTGAAGTGAAGACTGCCTTATTTGGAACATTCTACTATTTTGAAATATCATTGATGTGGATGTCTCTCATCTGCCTTACGTTACTCTTGTTTTTTACTATTTGGTGAATGTTGGATGAGAAGAAATAGTGTTTAGTACTATGCAAACAGTAAGCAGAATGGCAGTTTGAAAAAAGTTGTTGCAACGTTTTGCTTTTAACTGCAGATAAACAATATGTTTTGGTTCTTCATTTTCACACTTTTGTCTATGTTTGTGGCAAATACTATAATGTGTGCTGTTGTTGTTGGGATAACAAAAATAAATAGTCCCATCAATTTAACAGATTCGCATTACTGGTGTTATTTCAATGCTAGCCTCCCTGTAAAATTTATGACATTTCTGTGCAATCATTCTTTCATTCTTAATGTAATCCCAATTAACACTACATAATGCTCATGTCAGATATCTATTTCTTTTAGGGTAGTAGGTACTTAGAAGGACAAAAAGATTGTCCCTTTTACATCAGTAAAAGTCCCTGTCATTGTCCGTCTTCTGCAGACTTCAGCATGTTTTGACATTCCTGAACTAGGCTTTAATTTGCTAGATTAGACTGCTTCCTATATGGAGAGCATAGGTTCACATGTTACTATAGGATAGCTGCCCTTGTAGGCCATTTTAAGTCTAGCCAATTTCCCTTTCAAAGGTGAGAATCAAACCTTGTACATTGAGTCTTAGGGCAAACACCATAATCATTATACTAAGCCCCACCCTCAGGCTGTCTAACTTTTGTAAGATATAAACCAAAGGGCCAAATTCAAAAAAGCCTACACTAAGTGTACACAATATGTATTCAAGAACATCCCTACCACATTTTTTGAGCTTTCTAGTCACTCAGAAAGATTACACACTTTGTGGTAATCTTTATGAATCCCTGTCCATATTTAAAGCTGCAAGAATACCAGTAGGAAAACTAAAATCAGGAGGAAGAAGGTGTGTGTTATGCTGTATTATCTGTTCACTCAGAAGTGTGTTCACTTAGTGTACACTTAGGGTAGGCGTTGTTGAATCTCAGAGCCTGTTAGGCAGAGATTTATAATGCTTTAAACATCTATATTCTTATTTTAAGATGCCTCCCATGTAAAATCAGATGATTGTGTGCTGGAAAATGTAAAATAAGATGCAGGTCTGATTTCTTATTGTTGAGCATTTCAGGCTATAATCTGCAGCGCTGGGTAGCTTGGACGAGTAACCTTGTTACCAGCAGTGCCTTTTACTCCTAACTGTTATGTTCAAGTTCTCAAATTCTACAGACAGATTTGCATAGCAAAGATGTCATTCAACATACCCTGAAGCATCTACCTGTTAGCCTGCTTTACAGTGTTCTGCATATTTCTGACCATCTCCTTCAGTGGTGTAAATAATCTATGAACAGACATTCATCAGTCTATAGCGTTTACTAATGACAGGATACTTTTCTTTCTTCAAATCTGATGCATGTATTGGGGGAGGGGACCTATGGAATGTAACAGTGAGCTAAAAGTATAATTTTCAGACCTACATGAAGACTCAAAAAAGGGGTGGGAACCATGTATAACCTGGATTAAAGCTCTAGATTAGTACAGTATGATGAATAAAAGTTTATATTTTTATATTTATGGAATGAATGAATGAGACGTGTGAACAGATTTTAAGAATTAGTTACAATATTGTTTTGTATTCCTGATTTGTTTTCTTTCAATTATCTGAAGGTGCCCTGTGTAAGAATACAGTATTGGATGAGCGGAGCAAACATTTACCTAGATTACAGTCACAAATGGTTCCACATCCATTCTGCAAGGCATCTATTATCTCCCATGAATACACATTACATCTAAATGCATGTACACAAAATTAAGCTGATCTTGTACAAAATAATCTAGCGTAAAATGAAATAGTTCATTTCTGGGGGGAGGGCAGCCAACCTATGGAAGGGCTTTGGCCTATACCATCTTACTTTATTATTCTCACTCTGAGGTTGCGGCATCTCAGAAAAAGAGAGAAACAATATTTTTGATAAAAAGAGACAGGCATTATTTGTTATTTTTGCCCCCTTTTATGTGAGGCCAGCTGACCGTTAGTTGCTTAGCTGTATCAATTTTACCTTTCCATTGCTGTTACTATTCCCCATGGCTGAGACTGTGGTAATGGCAGGTAGGGAAGGAGAAATGGAGCAGAGTAGTTGGCAGTGTCACATCAGCTGACCTGCATGTTAGGGGATTTTTTTTTGTATGCCCTAAGTAGGCAGAGCTACTGATGTCACGTGCATCACTACATCCGTACCCCCTTCACTGCTGAAATGCTAATGGCAGTGGGCTGTATGATTATGGCACTGTCCCCATTGCAGGATACATGTCATATTACAGGCAGAGATTCCTGTCTGCCTCCTGGACTTGGTGAGCTGGTTATTAGTTGTTATTTTTTGAGTGACTATTCTTTTTCTAGGATACAGTGACGTTGGACACTACTAAGCAGACTATAACTCCATGCAAGACACATTGTAAGAATTCCTGGAAAGCAGAGAAACATGGAGAAACAAAACAATTTACCAAAAAAACATACTTCAGGGAATTAAAAATAATCAGTTGGGTTTCTAGCATCAGAAGGAAACCTCATTTAAACTTGTCCTTAAGTTTTTTGACAAGTATGTGCCAATCAAGCTAATGCATGTATGTTGATAAATTCTAAACTGGTAAGCCATGACTCTGTCCCTACAGTGCATGTGTGTTGATAAGTGCATAACTGCCTTGCCCTGACACTGTCCATACAGTACATGCATGTTGATTACTGCACAACAGACATGCCCTGCATGCCCTGATTCTACCCCTACAGTACATCTGTGTTAATAAGTGCACAACTGCCATGCCCTGACTCTGTCTCTACACTGTACGAATGTTTATAAGTGCACAATTGCCATGCCCTGACATTCTCCCTACAGTGCATGCATGTTGATAAGTACACAACTGTTCTGCCCTGACACTGCCCCTACAGTACATGTATGTTGATGTGTACAACTGATGTGTCCTGAATTTGTCTCTACAGTGCATGTAAGTTGATAATTGCACAATTGCCATACCCTGTCTGTCCCTATGCTGCATGTATGTTGATAAGTTCACAGGTGCCATGCCCTGACTTTATCCATACAGTGCATGTAGGCTGATAAGTGCACAATTGCCATGCCCTGACTCTGTTCCTGCAGTGCATGTATGTTGAAAAGTGCACAACTGCCATGACCTTGACTCTGTCCCTACAGTGCATGTATGTTGACAAGTGTGCAACTGCCATACCTTTCCTCTGTCCCTACACTGCATGTATGTTGATAAGTTCACAGCTGCCATGCCCTGACGTTATCCCTACAGTGCATGTTGGCTGATAAGTGCACAATTGCCATGCGCTGACTCTGTCCCTACAGTACATATATGTTGATAAGTGCAAAACTGCTATGACCTGACTCTGTCCCTACAGTGAATGCATGTTAAGTGCACAACTGTCATGCGTTGACACTGTCCCTACAGTGCATGCATGTTCATAAGTGCACAATTGCTGAACCTCAACTGTGCCTGCACAGTGCATCTATGTTGATAAGTGCAGAACTGCCATGATCTGCTTCTGTCTCTACAGTGCATGTATGTTGATAAATGCACAACTGCCATTCCCTGATAATTTCCCTACCGTGCTTGTATTTTGATAATTATGCAGTATTTATCCCTTTGCCCCTTTAATGCATGCATGTTTATAGGAAGATGATAGGAAAGTTGTAGCTCAATCCCTAGAGTATGTGCATGTTAGTAAGTAGACACTATCTGCATTTGATTCTGACCCTACAGAACATACATATCAGTAGATATACAACTGTCATTGCCTCTCATCCTGTCCCTACTTTGCATGCATGGCATATGTGTAGATCTGTAATGCTTCTAACTTTGTCCTTGTACAGTTTGCATGCTGAAAGGTGTGCACTGTTCAAGTTATTTCAGTGTCCTACAGTGCATGCATGCACATAAGTACACGTCTGGCATACTTCAGTGTCTTACAGCACATGCATGTAGATAAGTACATATCTGCCATACTTCAGTGTCCTATAGCACGTGCATGTAGATAAGTACACATCTGTCATACTTGTGTGTCCTACAGTGCATGCATGTAGATAAGTACATATCTGCCATACTTCTGTGTGCTATAGCACATGCATGTAGATAAGTGCACATCTGCCATACTTCAGTGCCCTTTAGCACGTGCATGTTGATTACTGCATTTCATCTGTGCCTGAGTCTGTGTCTCTGCTGAGTACTTACATACTGCACATGTTTCTGACTCTGCACTACAATGCTGGTGATATATTTGAACTAGCATTGCTTCTGAATGTGTGTCTATAATGCACCTATGTTGACACACCGGCCTAACCATGTCCTGACTTGGTTCCTACAGAACATACAACATGTTGATAGGTGCCATTCAAACTGATGAATTTTAGGTGTCATTGCGCAATAGCTTTTCACTTCTTTAACAGCGAAGTGTTTAATAATGCACACCCAAAGTTCAAATTTGTCAAATTATGTCACTACCATGGTAAATGTTACCTTTCTCTGAACTGCAGTGACCTATGAGCTGATTATATAACAAAGAGGGTGCAAAATCTTTCATGAGTTTTGCAGTCAGTTGTTTCAATGTATTGTATGCTAGATCAAGTGTCAGTCACAAAATTGCCAGAAGCCCTTATCAGAGGATGGATTAGGAGTAAAGATTTTTTTTGACATATAATATGTCCTATAACAGGTTTAAGGTAAATGAAGAATATACAGGAAATAGTATGTTAATCACCACAATCAAAGAGGAAGGAAAATAAACTGGGTGGAGTGTGGTTACTCAGTTTACCTGTCAAATGTCTGCAAATGTGAGAAGACAGCAAGTACAACTGAAAACATGCTGGATACAATCAGATATGGCATTATTAATTTAAAAATGAAAGCTTTTAGT
Source organism: Protopterus annectens (assembly GCF_019279795.1). NCBI lineage: Eukaryota > Metazoa > Chordata > Ceratodontiformes > Protopteridae > Protopterus > Protopterus annectens. The sequence goes on from NC_056743.1 coordinate 1,815,536,886, forward strand.
GACACACATACATTTCTGAAAACACACTTCTGTAATTACATGACATACATGGTTTAGAAAACTTAACAAAGAAGGTATCTACATATAAAAAGAAGTGAAAAGAAACTAAGAACTGAATATGCATACCAGTAATGCTATAATAGGGAAGCACAGTAAAGCTTTATGTTAAGAAGACTCATCAGACAGCATTTTGCAACATTTTTGTAATGAAGCATATTTAGAAATGAGCGGATTAAATAGAAAGATAGGAAGAAGAAACACAAGAAATGATGTGCAGAAGTACTTTTCACTGAGAGGGTAGTGAATGCATCAAGTAGATGAGGTTTGAAGAACAAAGATAGAGACATAATTTTTATTTTTTATCATTTACTTATTTAATTTGTTTAGTAGTTTTTGTCTACAATATCTATTTTACTTCAGTCGCTTTGTGGAAATGAATCTCAGGGCTTCACCCAGGTAGCCATCATGGATTTTTTGCATGTTCCATCCCCATTACCCCATCCCATGGTTGCATGGGTGCATCTAAATATATAATCCTGGCAATAGTGTGAGATGCTGCTTGCAATCTTTTCCCCATGGCTTGGCCTCTAAAGGCTGCTGGTGCAGCCTTTTCTCCCCCTGCTAGGAGTTACCAGTAATGTGTCATCAGGTGACTTCTATTTTGTAAAGATGGGTAACTCTGCATTCATCCGTATTTTATTAGTTCCTCCTAAACCCAATATAATCCCAATTCATTTTGGTTGCAGCCATGGTTTTATCACTGATCACTATGGAGCCAGCAAACAGGGAAGTAATTTTAAGACTGTTACAGAAATAGAATAATGCTATTAAGGGTAGAAAAATAAGCTTTCTGTAATAAAAAAAATGCAGTGCTTCTAGTGAGCATAAAATGGGCAGTCTGTCAGCTCATTTAGTGTTTCTGCATAACTAGTTTCTATTTCTGTCTTTAATTGTACAAACTAATAATAGCTAAAGACAGAACACTAATTATATAATGTTTAGGAAACCACTGTTTGCTGCTACTGTGTTTTCTTTACCTTTCTCAAATCAAGCCTTGCTCTGTGCCTTACATCCATGAATAATCAATAATTAGATATAGTACTCTGGGACACTGAGCTTGTTATCTGAATATGCATAGAAAGGTTGCTCAGCAAATTAAGAATATGCCTCTTGGTTCCACAGAGGTAAATTACATTTATCAAAATTATACGGAGTAAAAAAATGTTACTTCTACTGTTAACTGTAATAATAACACTGTCTCCTTTGTAAGGCATTTGGATACCAAAATGATACCCAAGAAATACTACAAAAGACTTCCCCCACCCCCCATACCTCTCAACATTCCTGGGTTTCACAGAATGTCCAGGTTTTTGCCTTATATTTTTGGTCTGTTCATAATAAAATGTGTTGCTTTGTGGGAAATCACTGAGGATTGAGGTCACTAAATAATGACATACTTCTGAGTTTCTGATTTTGTATCCTTCTGAAAATGATGCTATTTGAAAATCATTTTATTGTAGCAAGTTTCAGATTTCCTATCCTTCTGAAAATGGAAAATGCATAGTGTTTAAATCATTTTAATGCAGCAACTTTCTAAGTTTATAAGAGCTGAACTGGTAAATCCATGTAAGTTCTGAAGTGCAGCTCCCAGAATGAGTGATCACATTGCAGTAATCCCTTTCTATTGCTTGTACTACCAATTGGTTTTGGTGCCTGTAATGCTAGTTTTCCTTCATATTTAGAAGATGCTTTTATGTAAAATCTGGCACATCACCCAATATTTCTAGGACTCCATCACAGCAACTTAACGTTTTCCAGTTGTCTTTCATGGTACTTTTTATGGTGCTGGTATCAGACCCATGCTTGAGTGCCATTGTTCTACTAAATTTACCACTGTTAATATGCGCCTTTTGTAGTTAACAGAACTGTCAATAACTGGTAGCCCTTCCCCCAGAACTGATTTATACTTGGTCCCCCTGCCTTCCAGGATATCATCCCTTAGTGTTGACAGAAAGTACTATGACAATCATCTCTTTAAAACCATACCTAACAAAATTTCCAGCTCATTTTTAATGTGGTATCATCTGGAATTATCCATGCAAGCTTCACCATATGGCCTTTAAACAAACCCTTCTTTTACCAGAAATGGGGTAACTTTGATAATATAGATCTGAAATACAGAAGGTGAGTTTCCTGTAAATGGTTGAAATATACTGGTTTCAGTGTTCTTGCTGATGACTATATTTAGGGAGTTTATTTTTTTTACAAGGGATATATTGTAAGTGAATTTCAAAAAGTAGTAGTCCCGTCTATGCATTCCAGGACGTTTCTTAATGTCCCCTCACAGCTATTCCAAAAGATAAAAGTATCATCCAAAAATCTTACTATATACTAAAATATTTGGAAAAAGGAGAGTGGAAAACATATTGCTGTTCTAAGTGCCATGTAATTAGACTGGCATACAGGAGGAACATGCCACGGCCATATCCGCTCCAATATTTTGTTTAAAAAGTTCTCCTTCAAAGTATATAAAATTGTTATCCAAGATAGTTCCCGTAAGTGTCATAAAAACATTAATGTCCCCAGTGGAAATCAAATCACATATGTGTGTATATGTATATATGAGTTTATGCATGTGTGTGTGTGTGTGTGTGTGTGTGTGTGTGTGTGTGTGTGTGTTTGGTAGTGTGAGGTATACACTTAATGGAAGAAGATGTTAGTCTGTTGAGAGAATTAATGCACAATTAAGCATTTTATGAATAAAAAGGATTTACTCTCTTTAACATATACTCACTAGGACCATCACATGCAGTTTAAGGAAATTATTGTGCTATAACAAATCAGGTTTCCTCTAAATAATTCAGTTTTTCATTTGTAAAAATGAAACATCCTTACTGTGGTCCCTCAAGAAGGGAATGAAAGAAAAATGGTGGTCTCATTCTTGAAATTCTTAGCACTAACCAAGCCTTAATGCATTTAATGTTGTGCACAGAAGATCCCTTTTGAGGCAGTCTAACATTTTAAGCACCTAGTACTAAACAGGACTCATCCAAAAACTGCTCTACTGGTTGCTTAGTAGCTGTATTTATTTTAAGTGTAGGTTGGCAAGCGGAAAATCAGCAACCCTGGAAATGAGTGCAGCTGCAGCAGTTACTAACACTAGCTGCTATGTGAAATACAGACACATGGACTTCACAACTACTGTGAAATCTGTGTGTGTGTTTGTGTGAGTATATGCATGAGTCTGAGTTTGAATGCATGCCCCAAAAAAAGGTGGTAATGGTTTATATTGTATGTGTCTGAGATTAAGGAGCTGAAATACACAAATGAGACTATTTTGTTCTAATTCATGTAGCTGATCAATCTGACATCTGAGATGTACACAGCAAATGAAGTGGCTACATCTATGTGAGTGTGTGTGAGTATGTGTGTTTGTGTATCTGTAGATTTGCAAGAGAATATGTCCCCCTGTATCTACCAGTGTGTGTGTGTGTGTGTGTGTGTGTGTGTGTGTGTGTGTGTGTGTGTGTGTGTGTGTGTGTGTGTGTGTGTGTCTGTGTGCATGTATTTCCATAGCTATGTATCTATATCTGTCTATCTATATGGGATCATAACTTCTCCTTGAATCCCATAAATATTGATCAACGAATGACTGAATGCAAATCATTGAAACAAAAATCAGTCCACAAGGATAAGCACTTTTTTTTTTTTTTTTTTTGCAGGGGTGAAGCAAGCCACTCTGCACCACATTCTAATTGTATATGCCAACTACAAGATCATACTACAATGGCAAAAGGGCTGTGCTGGCTTATTTTTGAATTCAACAAGTTTTTGTTTGACAACTTCTCTGTCTCCCAATATATATATATATATATATATATATATATATATATATATATATATATATATATATATATATATATATATATATATATATATACATATATGGTTTACTATCATTTTAGTAATCATAACAATGCCAAATTGCTAAATCATGTGACCAGAAGGTTCAGAAAGAGGTTTTAAATCTTGGTGTTGACTACAGCCAGTAGTTTTATGTGTGTGTGTGTGTGTGTGTGTGTGTGTGTGTGTGTGTGTGTGTGTGTGTGTGTGTGTGCCCTTCAAAGGCGAACAGCTTTATATCTCATCTAGAAAATGCAGCTTGAAACTATAGTTCTGAAATTGAACAATTAATACCAATAAGCTACTTTTTCAAGCCTAACATTAAAATGGACATTTAAATGTTTTTAAGAGAGATGACCTTTTCAAAAAATAAAAGGGTGCTATTGCAAAAGGCAGACTGATGCTCACAACGGTTGATAGTACTCTTACAGTAACTAACTGGAGAGGCAAAACCACAGTAAATGTTCTTCATGTCACACTGGACTCTGTGTCCACATAATATTACATCAGGGAGGCAAAAATATTGAGGGGAAAAGGAAATCATGTCAGCTGGTCATTGCCATCTGACCATTTAGGGCATAGCAAATTAGAGAATGATATCGCCCATTTACAATGAAGGAAGCCCATTAACATTACACACACAGACACACACACACACAGACGCACACACACATACACACACACACACACACACACACACACACACACACACACACACACACACACACACACACACACACACACACACACACACACACAAATCCACACACACACACACACACACACACACACACACACACACACACACACACACACACACACACACACACACACACACACACACACACACACACACACACACACATATATATATGTGTGTGTATATATATATATATATATATATATATATATATATACACAAGTGTGTGTGTATTATATATATATATATATATATATATATATATATATATATATATATATATATGTCTTGATTCAGGTGTGCTTTATATCACTTTGGAGCTGTTGTGTGCAGAATTATAAAATAACTAAAGCACTTCTTAAAAAAATTCAGATATCTTTAAAACTCACATTAATATTCTGAACAGTAATTGGTATGTCTTAATAATAATTACACTCAACGATGGGATGTTTTCATTTCTGTATCCTTCATTTACCTAATTTAACTTAAGAAAAAAAACATGAATCTGAAGGTCACTGCTACTGGCTCTGTTGCTACCTATTGTAAAATGCTATTTCTTTTTTGTGCAGACCCTACCTTGTAGCCATTCTGTTCTAACCCTGCCTGACAAAAGATCCTCCCTTCCTTCTGCTTCTCCTACTAGCCTCATTATCTATTTGCCTGTTCTAGCTTGTTTCTTTTCAGTAGCAGTTTGCATTCTGTACCTATTTTAGCTTTTAGGGAATATTAGATTACAGATAAGCGAATGCATTTTAGGCACAGAACAACGTAAAGTAAATAAAAATAAATTTAAAAGTATGAAACTATATTATGGTCAATTAAAACACATAGTGCATCTGTGAAACTAAGCATAAAGGTCATATGTGTACTTATAAGTTCATATGTGCAAAGTAACTCTGGAAAATTAACATGTATTGACCAAAAATAGTTGTTCATATCTCCTGTACTTTTTTCTAGCATTGTGTCATTTTCTTACACTAGATACAACGTATCCTATTAAAAGTTCTTTCATCTGTCTATGGGTGATAATCAGCATAATGGCTCAGTGGTTAAGATCTGTGCCTCATGGATGTGGGACTCAGTCCTGTCCTTTGGTCACTGCCTGTGTAGTGTTTCCATACCATCCACTTATCTGCATAGGATTTCTATGGGTTCTCCACTTTGTTCCAACCTGCAAAAGCACATGTCAGCTGGCTATTCTAAATTATACATTTATTCTGGCTGTTGTGGCCTGGGTTATAGCTGAAAAGGGTCTGGCATTGGATTGGCTCACTTACCCATTAAATTAAAATGTAAAAAAAGTCACTACAGTTGAAATCAGACAAATGAAGGTTTTTAAACAGAGATGGTAATAGCTTAAGTTAAGATTACTGTTATATGCACTTGTAGTCTAAATGGGCATTTACTCACATTTCTTTTTATTCTGATGGCTCTTTGGGATTGTGCTACTGCGAGGTTACAATAACATGACCTACTTGCTCATGTATTCAGCTGTACTTTACAAGGCTAAGGGTTCTGAGGGTGCAAGTTCAGGATGTATGAAAACTTAAGTTAAAAAATGTAAACAGATATTTTGCAGCTCACACAGTTCACTATTTACTTGGCTCTAGCATTGTTTGCACAGTTCACTCCATTTTCACTGCTAACATTCTGGGGCTTACCACTTAAGAATTGACTACTTTAAGTAAAAGATACATTGTATCACAGGTCTTGTCTCAATATATTTATTAATGTTTTACTTTGCAATATACTTTAGGCTGTGGTTGACTGGCATACAGTCCAGCATTATTCTTTGCCTTGCACCCTCTGAATGCTGGGATAGGGTCTGCTCCCTCGTATACCTTAAATAGGATAAAGCCGTATTAAAGAATGAAAGATCCAATGTATGTACGGATAAGTGCACGAGTTATGGTGACACGGATGAATCAGGTGAACAAGACCTGTCATTGTTAAAGAAACAGCAGAAGTTTAATTAATAAATGACATTGTGTAACATCAGGCAAAAGAAAACTTCATACTGATCATAATGACCTTAAGGACCAGCAGTTCTCTGAATATCAGTGCATATGCCCCAGAAGTACACATTACAAGTGTAGTCACCAAACGTCTATGCGGTCATGCTCTCATAGCCAGATTTACTGAACTATATGTTGCTTGACTGATTTTTCCTTGAGGTTTCGAGGACATCATTTAATCTTTATGTACCTGGTGTAAAGTCTTTCGTTCACACGTTATTGTTATTCAGTTATGTATACTCTTGTATACGCTGTCAGTGTCATTATCAATCCTCATTATACAAGTATTGTCTGTATCTACTACCCCTTAGTGTGTAAGGGTTGTGACTGAAAAGGTTCTTCAGACCAGTCCACTTGTCTGGTAAATAAATAAACAAATGAATGAATTAATTATATAATTAATGCCAGGCTAGATGTCTTCATGGGTAAAATTTTAATAAAAATGGCTACAAGTGATTTAAAAAAAAAAGACTTGGGAGTATTTGCATTTGCGGATGACTTCTGCGGTCTGATTTTGGAACAAAGAAACTACTGACATACGATACTAATGATAAAAGATGGATGACAGCGTACATGAATTTTTACATTGACTAAATTATGAAGCACAATGAAAGTGACAGGTTCACATCTCTAAGCTTCCATATACCAACTCCTCCTTCCCACAGAGTTAGAAAAAAAAGAGAAAGTCCCCAAAAAGGTGAACAACAGTCTCAAGCAACACAGTCTTGCACTGTTTCATGACCATGCAACTGATTTACGCAATGCCAGAATCTATGGGCTGATGTATGCTTTAGCACCACCAATAAAAACATATGAAAAACTGTTTAAAGAAATCATGGGGACTTTACAGAAATAAATCATTTTATAACTGCAGAGCATTTTAGATTTCAAAAGTGTAATCAAATGCAGCCTGAAAGCATTTTGAAATATTTCAGAGCTGTGTAGGCTTATTGAGAATTGCATGTTTGGATGGAGGCTAACAGATGTGCTAAGAGATACATTTGTGAATAATGTATGGCATAAAAACATAAATCAGACTGTTCATGCAACCGTTGCAGAACAACAAGCATTATACATAGAAATATCAATGCAAAACGTAGCTAAGGACTTTCTGAAATCAAATAAAGATGTTTGCTCTTAGCAAACTTTCACAACAAAGTCATAATCATCCGGTTCTAAGTGTTTGCATAAAATGCCATGAAATGGGATAATGTGCAAGTGGAATCAAACATTAAAATGAATGGGATCGATATTGTGCAGGACATCAAACATAATCGCATTGTGTACAAAAAAGTGAATGATGGAAATTAGGAACGCTCAGAAAATGTGAGGTGAATACAGAAAAATGAACATTATGGCATAATATGCTTCTTTCTATATAGTGTGAATCAAACTGTAGATATATTTTGGATCTCTGCTGACGTAACCCAAACTGAACTTAAAATGGAGATTATCACAGGAGGTGTTTATCAAGGATTGAAATGTTTTGGGAAACATGAATGAATATGAGAAATTATTTTATACATCATAAGGTGAATCCAAAGTGTTATTGACTACTTTCAGAAATGTAAAGTTGCCACACTCAGCAAAGTGACTCTAAGACTAAGAGTACAATATTAGCATAACATATGTAATGCAGAGAAAAAAGTATTGTGCAGCAATGACAGTGGGTAAATGACTAGAGCTAACGTGATATTTCACTAAGAAGTTGTATATGGCTACAAAGGGCAGAATAAAGTCATTATATGTGATGTGGAGTTATTATGATGACTGATAGATAATTTATTTATTATTTATTTATCCTTTCTTGACCATGTCAGTCCTATTTTGCTAAATAGTGGTGCATCTTTACTGACGATGAAGGAAAATGAAAATCAGTAATTACAAACAGTGAACTAAACCTGCATCCGTCCAGCCATCCATCCATCCATCCAAACCCCTTTTTCTCATTTTTGCACATGGGGTCAGGGTGTCACTTCAGTGGTGACAATCCTCTACAGCCAAGGTTTTACACCACCAGCTGTCTAGCCCTGCCATGGTGGTCGTTCCACAACACACACTCACACCCACAGTCACAACTACAGCCAGTTTAGAGTATCCAAACCACCTACTGCATGTCTTTGGAATGTGGGAGGAAACCGGAGCACCTGGATGAAACCCATGCCAACACAGGGAAGACATGCAGACTCTACACAGAAAGCACCCCAGCTGAGAATTGAACCAGGGAACCTCTTGCTGTGAGGTAACAAGACAGCTGCACCACAGTGCTGCCCAACTATGAATGTACTAGAACTACATGGTAGCATGAATTTTATTCAGGCCAGAAGTGTGTCTCATAATTCTATATCTATAATAGAGACACCCTTAACATAATGGAGGAAATTTAATCCTCAACAGAAAAAATGAAGAATGCTAGATCCAAGGAACCAGATCGCAAATATTTCAGGACATCCATGCATTAGGCAAGCACAGGATGTACCACTATGGGTAAAAGATATGGGGGGGTATCCCTCAGCATCAGTACTGTGGACAGAGAATTCAGAAGTGGAAGAGCCCTAAATGAGAGCATTTAGATATATACAATAAATCTTCCTCTCATTGTTGTTCCTGTACAGAAGACCATGCATTTGGACAGTCTGTCACACTGTTGATGCCCTCTGTTGATTGACTTGTGCTGATCTGCCTTTACCTAGACATTTCTGTGTCAGTTTTTGGTTAAGAAGCATAATGACCCTTTAGTTATACCCATGTATCCCCTTCAAAAGGATTCTATTTATGTAACCTGGAAGCATTCAACTTCTGCTGTCTCAGCTCCCAAGGAGTCTGATGTCCTCAGCAGTCTTAAGGTAAAGACAGTGATATTCAGACTGCATTGCATTGAAGAATCATGCGTGATGGGTTTGGTTGAGCATAGGAGCTAGAGACCACAGTATATTTTACCTTACCACCCACTAAGGACTCATACTGTGGCCAGGCCCCATAGCTGTTGGTCAAAGATATCCAAGTTCCTTATTTCCTTGTGGAGCAGTCACTAAAATCTTAGCAAACATCCCTGACTCTGACATCAAGGAGGACCTTGTTGATATTCTTTCCATTGCTCAGTAGTGGGCTTCAATATATCCCACTACTATTATGTGACTTTGACAGTGGTGATGTTATTTCAAGAGCAATGGGATTTAAATGTATGTATACAGCTCAGGAAGGCCTTCTTGGATGTCTCTGTATGGGAGATGTCCTTTATGGCTATTCCTTCCAGGATCTAGATCATAACCTCCAAAAGGTAAACGAGGGACTAGCCACTGTGATTCACATTGTCTGTCCTAGCCCCTTGTTCTTCTTTTAGACCTTCCCAGTATTGAAGGAAGAAGAGGTCACTTTGAATGAGGAGGGCTCTCACGAATTAAGCAGTATTGCCTCCGTGTGGTCCACAATAATTTTGTAATTTTTACAATGATGATGTTGTGGTTATTTAGAAATATTTTTGCTTTCAAATTGCAAACAATGCAGAATAGCTGGTAACATACTATGACTGCTAGACAGACTATGAGAAGCAGATCAAAAATTCCATGAATTCTTCCAATACCTTTTTTTGAGCTTCACCAAATGTTTCTGAAACTAGTTTGCAGACAGCAGACTGTAATATATATTGGGTCATGACTTGGTCCCACTAATTACCAACAGGAAACTTTCCTTCTTCCATAAGTTGTTTAGTCTTTCCAATGATATGGCCAATCCTACTGTTGAGGCAAAATCAAGAAGTCATCATTATAGCAGTTTTTAACAAATGAGTGATGATGGTTAGGCACATAAGCAGCAGCAAACTACATACATGTTAGTTCTGCACTTCCTTCTGAAAGTCTATTCCATTGCGAGTACTAACTGCAAGGGAGAAATCCCCTCCTCCCTAAGTGTAGCAACCTCAGAGTTGATTATAATAATTTGCAAAGGACTTGGCCTTCCACAAAAATAAGAAAAAATGTGTTTAATGACATTTTAACACTTTTTTTTGTTTGAAATAAGAGTTCAGTTTAGAGGTTTTAATTATTTTTCTACATCTGAACAACTAACACAAGATCTAAATTCAAGGAAAAGAAAGAGGTTGTTATTTAGTGGGAGCCTGAGCAATTCTTTCAAATGCTAATTAAACAATGCATGATAATGCTTCATTAAAAATGTCAGAACTGTTGATGTGCATTTATGTATTTGTCATTTTTTTTGGTAATATGTTCATTCAGATACTTAATTTTTGTTAGTTATTGCCTTTTTTTTCTCTTGAGCACATTCCTCAGCATAGATTTTGAGCTGGGCATAGTGTCTTTGTGTGCAGAGCTGAGAACAGTTAGTTTTTCTTAATATGCTATCATTAACCCAGCAAATCCATCTATTGCCCACAGTTTATATTAACTCATGCCAAGTTATATAATAGAAACAGACCAGTGAAGTAAGTGGGCAAGTCATATAGAAACAGTAAAAGAGAAGAACATTGATACAATTTGAAGTGTGCTCACTTCAGAACTGAGTAATATGTCATGGCAGCATCATAATGCTAATATTCTAATGTTTGTGTTTGACAGGGTGATATTCAGCAGCTGATTATTGTACCGGACTCCAGGTCTGCATATGATTACTGCACACAGTTCATGCCAGGCTGTGACTCACCTTTGACCTATGCTATCCAAACTGACTATTTTGAACCACAAGATGAGGTGAGTAATACACAAAGAACCTTTAAGAATTGTTTAATGATGATTTAATCCTCAAAAGAAAACTATTGTGCAAGGAATGTTATGCTAGGAACCATTGTGAAACTACATTCTTTGGATTACAGTTGTGTATGTTTTGGTCTGTAAGAAGAAATATAGAATGCATTACATTTCATTTCACAACCAAGCTCAAAATTCTGCTTGGCAAGTAACTTATTTTATGGTTAACATTTCTTTGAAAATATGGATTGTTTAATAACCAGTCAAAAATAACAACAGCATAACTGTTGTAGAAAAATATTTGTTCCTGCAATAACAAAACATATCTGAATGAAAAGAAGAAAAAATAATAGATATGAAATGTGGGCTAATCAACAAATTTGTCTTGATTAAACTTGAAAGATGTCTTACAACTGACTTTATAACAAGCTTTATGTGGTCTGGTTTCTATTTCTGGCATCTGGTTTTTCAGTTGTGCTTATGAATGAGTAGGATTGACAAGCTGTTTGGTCCTATTAGCATTCTGTAGTCCCAAAATAGATTTACTCTCTTTAAAACTCTGTCCTTTCATGCTTATTACAGTATTGATTATTACTTTTTTATGTCACTGTTATGGGTGTATTTATTATTTATTATTTTTTTTAAAGGTTGTCACAACCACCAGTATGTGATGGTTAACTGGCACTGACCGGGGTTTGAATCCCAGTACTGCCAACCAAATGCCACTTGGGCATGTGGGAATAGGAATTAAGAGCCCTTAGAGCTGGTCTATTGTCCCAGATAAGTCTGCTGGTCTCAAATTGTTTTGAGTCATACCATTGGTATCCAGTAGGTTAAAGTAAAAAAAATAAAATAAAACAAAATGCACACAAATATGTTTCAATAACTAGTTCAGCAAATGCAACCTGTAACTAAGACCAGAAAGGAAAGATGTGGCCACAGTGGTGCAGCGGTTAGCGTTGCTGCCTCACAGCAAGAGGTTCTTTGGTTTGATCCTTGGCTGGGGTGCCTTCTGTGAGGAGTCTGCATGTTTTCCCTGTGGTTGTGTTGGTTTTCTCTGGGTGCTCCTGTTTCCTCCCACATCCCAAAGACATGCTGTAGGTGGATTGGACACTCTAAATTGGCCATGTGTGTGTGTGTGTGCCTTCTGTGGAAGGTTGGGTGCTGGGCTGGCAACTTGACACTGTAAAACTCTATTGCCAATCATGAGCAGACAGGTGATCTGCTGTGGTGACCCCTAACTGGGAAAAGCTGAAAGAAGAAGTACTGTGTAGAAACTTCTGCTATTCATACCCAGATTAGGACTGCACACTGATCACGTACAGAGCTTTGTCTTTGGCCTATCTCACCAAACCTTTTTTCAATTTTCTGTCTGTAAACAATAGTGTCTTCCAGAACCCCCTTCCCCAAGGTAAGTGCTTTGTAGATGGATTCATTTGTTCACAAACACACACACACACACACACACACACACACACACACACACACACACACACACACACACACACACACACACACACACACTTCCCAGAGATGGCTGGCAAAATTCTTCAGACCTCCACAGCTTTCTTCCTGGAACTGTAATACTGCCACCACCCTACATTTGGCTACTTAACACACAAACACATAGTTGTGTGTGCACACAGGATGCACATGACCACTTTTGATTTAGCCAAATATAAATGATAAATTATTAGAAGTAATATATTTCAGTAGTAGTATGCTCAAATAATAAAGCAAATGCAATGGACAAGATCACCTTCTCAGGTAATACATAATAATAATACATGCACAAATAAAAAAAGCCAGCCACAAGACTGTAAAAGTAAATAAATAAAACTTACTTAAACAATAGTAAAAATGAATGACCTGAGATGTACCTCCCTGGACTACATGAAAAGAGACATAGAGGAGCTCTCTAATTATGTAGCCCAGGCCGATATGACCCTGACCCTGAGCAGCATCTTACCCTCACCAAGAATGATGTCACAGTACAAAGACAAAATGATCAGCTTTAACAACTGGCTCAATTACTGGTGTCATTCTAAGGGGATCCAATGTCTGTCTGCTTGGGATGACATGCTTGACAAGCCACGCTGCTTCACAAGGGATGGCTTGCACCTGTCACCCCTGGGCTTCCGGATATTGGCCAAGGCTCTTGCCACCCCCATAGTGCCTTTTTTAGGCAAGGCTCAAAAGACAAACCCACCTCCCTAGAAAACACAAGTGGAAAAAAACTAAGGGTAATGCTGCTCAATGCCAGAATTCTAAACCTCAAGATGCACTCTGTCGAAGCCCTCCTCAGTATGGAGAACATTGATGACTGTGCAGTGACTGAAACCTGGTTCAAGGCTCCTGAGAGCACCCCAGCACTACCAGGTTATACCTCATATCATGCTTTTCAGCCTCAAAACTTGGACTGAACCACAAAAGGAGGTGGAGTATCCATATTCATCAAAGATACCAACACCTCCAGGTTAGTGGCAATGCACGAAGCATCGGAGACCATCCAGGTGCAACTAACCATAGGCAAAACTGCCCTACAGTTTGTAGCATGCTACAGACCACCCTCTCAAACTCAGGAACCCCACTCAGCCTTCCTGAAGACACTGGAGAGTATGAATGTCTCTCCAAATACCATCATATTGGGAGACTTCAACTACCCAAACATAGACTGGGAGCATTACTCAAGCCCCAACACCCTAGCCAAAAGGTTCCTAGAATTCATAAACTCAAATGTGATGGGACAACTAGTCACCACTCCCACAAGAGGAGATAATATACTAGACCTGATCATCACAAACATGGGGACACAATGCTCCACACCGGAAGTATACCCCTCATTGGTGAGATCAGACCATAAATTAATCTCACTGGAAATCCACATCCCGCTCCCACCCCCAGCACAAAAGACCACAGTGAAGAATTTCTCAAAAGCTGACTTCACACTTCTTAAGACTGAAGTGGTATCCTTCAAGGCCTCTGGGCCAGTGAAAACCACAGCCCACACCGCTGAATCCTTTATAAACACTTTCTACGGACACCTTCAAGAATGCATGGATCATGCAATCCCAAATAAAACCAAGACCCATTCCCCCAAAGGCAGGCGTCCTGTCTGGTGGACCCCAGCCATAAACAAGCTTTACAACAGGAGGAGGAAGCTACTACATGACAGAGCAAAATCCCCAAAAGGGAAGACATCTCTGATCAGTACTAGCAAAAAAACTATGATCACTCATAAAATTATCAAAGGCCAACTTCGAGAGAAAAATCACAAAAGACACTAAAGACAATCGCAAGGCCTTCTTTAGTTATGTTAGAAACCTGGGTGGAAACTCCCAGATATGCTCAGAGTTAGTCCAAAATCACAAAAAATACACTGAGCCCACAGACATTGCCAACATACTGGCAGACAGGTTCAGTGCAAATTTTTCTCCCCCCTCCCCCCAAAAGGAGAAATTTCTATCCCAGCAGAGTGTAGCCTCCCTGACATCTCAGATGCCCAGGTGAGAGCCACCCTCTCCAAAGCTAAAAACACAGCATCAATGGGACCAGACAGTGTCCCGGGTTGCATGCTACATGAACTCCAAGAGGAACTAAACCCGCACATAAGGCTGCTGTTGAATCTTAACTTTACTACAGGATATGTACCCAAAGAATGGCGTACAGCAACAGTGGTCCCACTCCACAAAGGAGGTGCTTCTACGGACCCTGGAAATTACCGCCCCATAAGCTTGATGAGCCTGGTCTGCAAAGCTATGGAGAGGATCATTATGGAACTCATAAACAAAGACATTGGGGACCTACAGACACTGGATCCTACCCAATTCGGCTTTGTCAAGGGCAGATCCTGCCTTTTGAACCTGGTCAACTTTTTTGAAACAGTCACTAAGGCCATTGATGAGGGTAAGGCAGTTCACACAGCCTACCTTGATCTTGCAAAAGCCTTCGACACAATACCCCACTCGGGCATCATAGACAAGCTCACCAGCTTAAACGTAAACCCATATGTCATAAGATGGGTTGCAAACTGGCTCAAGGACAGAACCCACAAGGTCAGAATTGCTGGAGCCATGTCAAACTCTAAGCCAGTCACAAGCGGTGTCCCACAGGGCTCGGTCCTGGGACCCCTCTTGTTCGGCATTTATTTTTCTGAAGTGCAAGCAAACATAGGAGGATTGTGGCTAACAAAGTTCACAGATGACTGCAAACTGGGCAACATAATTGATACTCCAGTGGACACAAGCATCCTTCAGAAAGGCCTCATAGAAACAGATAACTGGTGCCAGAGCCATGGCCTTAAACTGAACGCCAAAAAATATATAGTCGTACCCTTTGGGAAAAACAAAGTACCCACAAATTACCACATAGGTGGTAATCCATTAAGTATGGAAGAAGTAATCATGGACCTAGGGACCCAAGTTGATAGTAACCTCTCATTTGACACTCACATTGCCAAGGTGGTTAGGAAGACCTTCTATATTACCCACCTTATCATGAAAGGATTCACATCTAGATCAAGAGAGGTCATTGTGCCTCTATACTCTTCCCTTATCAGGCCCATAATTGAGTACAATGCCCCATTTGGGATGTACCTTCCTGACACCTGCAGCAGTTACAAAGATCCCAAAAGTACCTCACCAAGAGGATCAAGGGTCTCAAAACATATGTCATATGCTGCCTGGCTGAAGAAACTCCAGCTCTATTCAGTCGCATACCGCCTACTCAGAGGCGATCTATGTCTGATGTACAAGGCCATGTCCAATCTGGAATTAATGGACATGCTCCACCTCAGAAAATCCAAATCCACCAGAGCCACGAGAGCGAGAGATTTGAACCTCAACACAGAAATAAACAGGATGTGCTGGAGGGACAGATTCATAACCCAGAGGCTCCCTACACTCTGGAACAGAATCCCAGTCCATGTTAGGCAGAGCCCCTCACTGACTCTCTTCAAGAGAAATCTTGACGAGTGGATGGGAGATCGTAGGTTTAGCCCAGGGGTCATTTCTGTGTCACTACTAGACAGAGGCACAGTAAACTAAACCCTAAATGGGCATAATATTCTCATTCCAAGGGGTGGCGAAAGCCACACACACTCAGGCTAGGCTTATAAATGCCCTAGGGCAGATAGCCTTGTATGAAGCTATGAACCTATGAACCTAATAGTATTAATGCAGCCTAAATATGCAGATATCACAAACAGTGCACAAAGAAAAATAACAGCTGCACTGAAATTAATATTTAAAGAAGAAATCTACCTAAGCTAAAAAAACAAATCTAATTGCATCTAGGTTAAAGATTACTTTATACTTAGTGTTTTCCTAAAATATACAAGGTTGAAAATGCAGACAATGAAATTACATGGAAGCAGTCATCTTAATATCTTCAGCAAGACTAAGATAGTTTCATGAAGCCAGCTTTAAGTATATATTTATTTCAGCTTATCACTCATGTATAGAAGACAGAGACCAACAGACAACATTATTTCCTTTTCCACATAAAAATAGATACAGTTATATCATAGATAGATTAGTACTAAGCTAACTGTCCTTGTGAGCCATTTTAAGCTTAGCCAATTATCCCTTGTGAGACTCAAACCCTGCACCTTGTGTTTGTAAGGCAAACACTTTAACCATTAGGCCACCCTCCCAACCCTCACATTAGATTACATTTGTTTCCATCTCCTACAGAGTAACAATGGACTAGCTACCATAGGTCTGCAATAAGAACTAAAAAATACATTGTATCTTAAAATCACTTTTCTCTGGTATGACATCTCTTGCCTCCAGTGAACTACTTTATATGACCCAGGTTTACTATGGGATCTTCAGTTTTAATGGGAGGCGTGACTACACTCCCCAAAGGATGAGTGGACCTATTTGGTGGTGGCGCAATATTTATTGGCCTTCAACAGGACTGAAACCTTCAGACTTGTCTTTTTCTAAGGCCATGCTTGAAATCTGAGATCTGCAGCTTTGAGAAATGTTTGTATTCCAGTGGGAAAGAATTCCATGGACCTTCATAAAATTTTGCTTATTTTCAAAATACCATTTTAGTAAGTGAAAATTATAAGATGGCTTGAATATTCAAGTATGATTGTTTGTCATCTTATATAAAATAAGTACATTTTCATGATCCAGTCAATCTTGTATACATTTGTAAACTAGGTATGCCAGCTGGACACAAGTGATCCTTTTCTGGGACAACCCAGGAACACTGTCTGACCAACTAGCCTATTCAGAGTCACACGGTAGGCAAAACAAGGTGAAAGGACTGAAACTCTCTACCCTTGCATATAGGAAGCAGCTTGTTAGTAGCTCAGAGCCTTAATCATATGTGCTAACAGACAGAATAAGGTTGGAGTGTGGTTTTAGAATGAACTGTTGGAATAGGACAGACAGCAGTTTATCCAATAAATAATGGACAAGTTAGGGAACATGCAGATCTTATCTGCTGATAGAATATGTGAAAATCTACAGACTATATGTATGTGTGAGTGAAAGGAGCTTACATTACAGTTTTCTGTGATATCCCTTTCAGAATTCTAAAGAATTAAAAAAGTCTATAAATCTTAATGTATATTTGTTTTTGTTTATATTCTAATGTCCTGACTGCTATATTCAAACTAAATAAATAAAATCAAATATATATATATATATATATATATATATATATATATATATATATATAGAGAGAGAGAGAGAGAGAGATCTGTATGTCTATCTATCTATATATTAAACAAAGTCCATTTTAGTTGTGGCCTGGAAAAACGCTCCATAGCATGTTACATCTAGTAATATTCTATAATAAATCAAACTAGCAGAATATTTGATAAAATTTATAGTATGTGACAGAAATTGTGGATAGTGAATAGCTTTGATATAGTGCACATGTTGAACATAAGTTCCATAAATGATGAATAACAGGCAGTAGTACGGGGTCAGGTCAGGGAGAAAAATGAAGGCTGGCAGGAACTGTTCCTTTCTGCAATGACATAGGGAGACTAGCACCAGCTCAGTGCCATTCAAACAAGGTAAAAGTCTATTAAAAAGACAGCTAGAATAACCTGCATACATTTACACAGTCTTCAATACCTTACTTAATCCAATGCAAGACTACAAGGGAGAAAGAGTATATTCCAGCACTAAATGGGCCCAAAGTAAAAAAACTAATTTTGAATCCCATAACAGTGTACAAGCATTCCGCATACATACAAGCAAGGGTTCTCGCACATACACACATGCACACACACTCCATGCATGCACACAATGTACACCTACTGGCAATTTAGAGGGTCACTATTTCACTTGCAGCACATCTATGGAATGGTGGAGGAAGCTGGAGCATTTGACAAATGCACCAGTTACTTACCCCTTTTGATTTAGCCTTTGCTTACAAAGAAAGGGGTAAGAAGACTCAGCCCAGAGGGCACACAAAAGAACTAAACACTGTAAAGCAACAACATTGCTAATGCTATGGCACTGTGCTGCCTGTAGAATATGGAAGATGCAATAAAATAGCAGATGTTTGAATGATCACTGCTGCAGTAGCCTTAGATATGGGTAGTTAACTGTATTTTGGAGCAGGAAGTAGAAGGGTCCTGGAGCCCCAGGACAAAAGTCCTAGAAAAACTTGATCTAGACCTAGAGAAGAAATCAAGCTTATAGTGCTTTGTAAAAGTATGTACAGAGGACCAAGTAGCAATTATGTCACATTCTATAATACTTCTAGAATCCAACCCTTTCCAAAAAGCCGTAGATACAGCTAGGTTACTATCCTCTTTTGCAAAACCCCTTTCAGGAACATTTTGACATAAGACTGCCTTGAAAGTGGAGGATCCATGGGCAGACATGCTGAAATTGATGATAAATGAACCTTGACAGAGGAATAAGAAAGGCCATTGGATAGCAACTCATACAAATATTGTAAAACCAGAGAATAGCTAGCCCTGAATGGGGTTGTTTATGTTGTTGGCACCAACTAGAAAATATTTTCCATTTCCTAATATATGATTTTGTAGATGCTGGCTTCTTCTCTCCATTAGTACTTACTACACATCCTCAGTAAACAGGTGCCTAAAGGGAATTAAGACCCCTATCATCCAGGCAGTCAGTTGGTGTGTATCAAACACTCCTGTTCTTGTGTGAGTAGAGCCTTTCTGTAAGAAGGTTGTGGTAATTGCCCCAGGCCACTTTCAAAAGAAGGGAGAACCACGATTTCCTGGTGCAGAAGAGATGCACTATAATTACCTGGGGGGATTCCTTATGAATCTTCACAAGTACCCTGGATATTAGTCGAACGGGTGGGTAAGCATACAAAAACATTCCTGTCCAAGTAACAGAAAAAGCATATGTCTTCCAGGCCCTCTTGCATGGAGTCCTGGAATAGTATTTTGACGATTGATTGTTCAGAGAGGAGGCAAGGAGGTCTGCTTGAGGACCTCCCCACAAATGGATGAAATCTTGGAAGACTCCCTGATCTAGTTTCAGTTCATGAGGGTCTGCCCTGGTCCTGCTCATGTTGTTTGTCACAGTTTTGCTCTGATAGAATGTTGGTTGCCTGCAGAGTGAGACTGTACATGAAACTATATCCAAAGCTAACATGGCTAGTCTGCAAAGGGGATACAACCAGGTTCCCTCTTGCTTGTTGATGTACCACGTGAGCAAAGATTTTTCAGAGGGTTGAGTGACTTGATCAGGGTAACATCCCTTTGATATTTATGGTCTTCTATCTGTCCTTGGTTTCCCACACTCCCTGCACTTTTATCTCTCCCAAAACTGCTCCTGAAGCAAAGTCCGACTCATTGGTGGTAACTGACTGTTTTGGAACAGGGAGGGAGAAGGGGGAATCTTGGATTAAAAATTTAAGTAAAAAAATTCTCTACAAACCCCAGAAATGGGATCTAAGAAGATAAATGGTGTTGATGTTGGGATCAAAGAGATTTCAGATACATTGTATATTTTTCATGTGGCATCCTGCCAAGGGTATAATGAGAATCACAGATGCCATTAGAGCCAAAAACCTGAGGTATTCTTCGCAGTGACTAAGTCTGAGTGGAAAATCTTAGAAAAAGATCTAGATAAAAATCTAGTCTTTCATGTGGAAGAAAAGCTCTTTGGACTGAGGTGTCTTTTTTGATATCCTGGGAACACAATCCTTTGTGAGGAGTCAAGAAAGACTTTTCAATGTTTTCATGGAATCCCAGCTTGTATAAGAGATCTCTCATCCAAGAGGGAGACTTTTGGCATTTTTATAAAACTCTGCAAAGACAAAATGTCTAAATATGGAGAAATGTAGATACCCTGTAGCCTGCAATGTGCTATAATTGGAGCTAGATACTTTGTGAACATTCATTGAACAGTTAGTAGTCCAAAGAGAAAGGCAGAGAACTGATTATGTGGTCCAGACACACAAAACCTTAGAGACTCCTGAAGTCTGGATGAATAGGGATGTGATAATAAGCATCTTTAAAGTCTAGTGTTACCAGGAAACTTAAAATAGGAAGAAAAGGTAACAGGTTGTGAAGTGACTTCATTCTGAATTTGGGTACTATCACAAAAAAAGGTTTAGGAAACAAATATCCAGACCTGGTCTCCGAGCAGCTTCATTCTTTGGCTGTAGGAACATCCCTGAATAAAAACTCTTCACCACCTGGAAAGGAGGAACCGGTTATATCACTCCTTGGGAATGACTGACCCCCTGGAAAACAGGAATTTCCTCCCATTGCCATCTGTAACCCTGTTGAATGACTTTTAGAGCCCACTTGTCTGAAACAATCTATTACTAAAGAGAACATTGGAGATTCAAACTTTATAGAAGAGAAAAGGGAACACGGTTGGAGGGGATCAAAAGGCATCTCAAATTGTCATCCAGACTTGTTGGACTGTCTCTGGTTATGAGAGGCTTGACACATCTTTTTGGAACCCCCTTGCCATTCTTAAGCTCTATTTATATACATTTTGCTGTGACTGTTCATTCTGGGTTTTTTTTTACCAAAATTAGATGAGAAGAAAGAAAATCCTTTGGACAGTTTGGAAAAAGAGAGCTGGAAAATCCTAGAGATTCCCTGGGACAGCTTGCCCCTTTCATCACACTTTTGGATCACTTCTGCAGCAGAGCAACCAAAAAACAAATGTATATCCAAGAGAGAATTTAAAAATCTCATTTTTGACATTAATTGGGAGGTTATGAGAATGCATCAAAGCAAACTTCCTTTAAAACCACACCAATGTCCATTGTCCTGAAGGAAGTATCAACACAATCATACACACACTAAGTAGTCATCATCATCATCCTCATCCTCATCATCACCATCATCAACTACATCCCGCTTTTACCATTATTTACATGGGATCGGGGTGTCATACTATTTGTCACCGTGTCTCTCCCTATTTAGTGCCACTCTCCTACCTTCTTCAACACTCATAACTGTCACAGGTCTTCTCTCACACAGTCCATCCACCTTTCTGCTGGAATGCCTTGTTTCCTCTTGCATTCTTCCTGTCTGTCCCAAATCTTTTTCACTAGATTGTCTTCTGCTTTCCTCCACATGTACCCAAACCACTGTAATCTGTTCTCTTTGACCTTTTCGGCAACTGGAGATAATTTGGCTTCTGCTCTGATGTCCTTATTTCTTCATCTGTCCCAAAGTGTGAATCCTACCACCCATGTCAGGCATTTCATCTCGGTCACCTCTAGCTTTCTCAACTGGTCTCTCTTTACTGCCCAGGTTTCTGTAATATACAGTAGTACTGGGTGCACCACTGTTTTATACACTTTAATTTTCAGCTTCTTAGGCATTCTTGTGTCATACATTACCCCTGACACTCTGTGCCAGTTAGCTGAAGACCCTTTGACTCTAGTTTTGACCTCCTCATTCAGGCTTCCCTTCTCATCAACCACCCCTCCTGGGTCTATATCCTAATGCCGAAAGCTGACAAGTTCGAAGCACTAAACTTCGAACTTGAAAGTTCGAAATCTAACAACGTCAAAATGTAGAATGGAGATTGCCATAGATTGCAGGAAGGGAAGAGTTCCCTTTACTGCACTGTAGTGCGATCTCAGAGTTGGTATATTTAAGTAATGGGGGGTGTGCAGGGGGGCTTGCCTCCCGGCATAAAGCGTTTTTTTTTGTTTTGGATGTTGTGTTTTTTTTTTTTACATTCAACGTCAGATTTTGAACATTCAAGTTCAAAGTTTAGTGCTTCAAACTTGTTAGCTTTCAACAATCTGATATAGACCCACTCCTCCCAGATAACTGAAGTTTTAACCTGTTCCACTATTCTCCATTCTATTTTAATTTCTGCTTCTGCTTTCCTCTATTTGCTGCCATTACAACTCCCTTATATGTACTCAGTTTCACCCATGTGCCTTCAGGTTTTCATACAATTCCCCTACCCTTTGCTGAAGTTCCTGCTCAGAGTTTGCCTATAATGCTACATTGTCTGCATACAGCAACTTTGCTGACCTGTTCTCTACAACCTGTTTGCTGATGTAGTCCATCACCAGTATAAACAGCAGTGGGTTCAGAGCTGAACCCTGATGCACACGCACTCCCACTGGGAACCCCTCTGAAAGACCAAACACTGTTCATACTTGAGTCATTGGGTCCTTGTACATAGCCTGCACTAATTCTACCAGTGTTTCTGGGACATCAAACCACTCCAGGACTGTCCAAATCAGCTTTCTTGGGACCTTGTCATATGTTTTTTCCAACTCTAGGAATGCCCAGTTGGACTCTTTTTCTCATTTCTAACTTCTTATCAAGTATCTGTCTCACTGCAAGCATCAGGTTGATTGTGATGTATCCAGATCTGAGAGCAAATTGCTCATTTCCCATGTTACATTCTACTACTCTGCATATCCATTTATCAATTGCCTTCTCCAGAACTTTCATGCAGTGCGATAGGAATTTGATACGTTTATACTACCCATATGAGAATGTCCCTTTTGTTCTTGAACACCAGCGTTAGTATGCGTATTCTCTGGTCATCTGTGATACGTCTTTCTCTCCATACTGCTACGAGTACTCTCAGAAGTCATTTCTGCATAAATCACCCAACATGTCGATCATATCTTCTTTGACCTCATCTGAGCCTGATGCTTTCCTTAACTTCATTTTTTATTACTGTTGTTCTTACTTCTTCTAGGCTGGGCTCCTCTTCTTCTCTCATTGTAGGCTGTGTCTGGGGCACTATAACCTATGAGGGGTTTTCTTTATTCAGAAACTGCTCTAAGTACTCCTTCCATCTGCCCTTGATGTCCTCTGGGCTGGCGAGCAGGTTGTTGCTGACATCCCTTATGAAGGGTGTCTGATTATCTTCTTTATCTTTCTGTCTTTGCCTTGCAACCTGATATAACTTCTTTCTGCCTTCTAATGAGTCACTTCCTAGAAGCTGGTAGAGTGCCTCTGATACCTTGTTTTTTTTGCTATTGCAGCTTTTCTCTTAGCATCTGTGTTAGCCAACCAGTATTCCTTCTTTGTTCATCTTTTCTATCCCCCACTTTTTCCTGCACTCCTTTTTTTGATGACTTCCTGAACTTCTGCATTCCACCACCAGCTTTTCTTATGTAGTTTGATTCCATACATGGCTTGGCCAAATATCTGTTCTGCATTCGTCACACAATGCTGTTTTGAGGCGCTGCCATTCTTCTTCATCTCCACTTATTTCCTCCTCTTTGTATGGTGCTAGAGCCCTGAGTAATGCCTTTAACAGCTGTGGTTTCATTCCAGTCACCTTCCAGGTGTTCAGCTTAGTCTCTGCTTACCTTAGAGCCTTCTCTAGCCACTGCTTGCAGCTTATAGTGGCAACCAGTGGTTTCTGCTGTGGGCCAACTGTGTCACGGAGATGACTTTGCAATCACTGATTCTACCTAAATGCCCTTTCCTTACTAGGAGGAAATGTACCTATGGTGCATGTTAGTAAGTCTTGTATGTGATCTTGTGGCTGTCTCTCTTTTGAACCATGCCTTGGCTACCATCAAACCATATGCCAGGCAGAAGTCTAGAGTCGCCTCTCCTGTATTCCTATTGCCCACCCATGTGGACCCAGACAGTTCACATATCCGGTTCTGTCTGTACCGATATTTGCATCCAGGTCCTCCATTATCAACACCAGTTGTCCTACTTTATCTGTTAAGCCATGCAACTGCTGTATGAATGCACTCTTTTGCTCACTATCACAGCCTTACTGTTTGCATTAGCTGAGATTATGAATACCACCCTATCATTAGGCTGGAGTGTGATTGCCTTGAGTCTTTCACTAATTCTGATGACATCCCTCTCTGCCTTCTGAAGCCTCTCCCTCACCACAATTCCCACACCATTTCTACCCTGTGCTCTTCCTGAGTAGTACACTCTGGATCTCTAGCCAAATGGCTTTGCTGCACTGCCCTCCCACCTTGTCTGTTGGATTCATAGGATATCTAACCTCTTCCTTACCATCATGTTATCTGCTTCCAACCTATGTTCTGTCATAGAACCTACATTGAATGTGGCTATTCTTATTTCATGCTTGGTAGGTTGAATGGTTTTATGTCCACCTTTTCCCTCAAAAGAGCTATCCCAGGTATCATAAGTTGGGCAACTGGACACTGATCCAGAATCTTATTGACCGTTAGCATGGATCCCTACCATAGGTCAGAGTAGGCCAGGTCCTCAGCCTACTTATCACTGACAAATACCCATGCCCATTTTGGAGGCATTAGTTAACATGGCCAGATCACCTAAAGCCATGTCTTTTCCTATCTTCAGGATACTGCACACCACAGTAGATGCCCACAATTATTAGTCTATACAACTCTTCACCTGTGGGGCACCATCTAGAGTCTGTGCTGCTATGCACAGCTCCATTCTTAGGTGAGTTTTGAAATGTAAATACTCAGCATGTTTTTCAGAGGTGAGCAGAACCCCACAGAGACACAAGGAGAACATAGTAACCCTAAACAGGCATTAGTCAGATGAAACCTTGTACCTTGTGTATGGGAGACAAAGACTGTAACCATTATGCCAACTGGTAGTGACCTGTGCAATAGAAGAAACAAAGTTATTTAAAACAGTTGTTTCTTCAGAAGACGAAACTGTAGATAAAACATTCCTCATATTTTCACAATATGTCAGAACAAACTTTAACATATGAGTCTGCCAATTTAAAATTCTGAAAATCAAAGTTACAAAAGTTTTCACTTTTTCCAATACCTATCAGTAATTTTCCCATCCTTATTAGAAAGAGTAGGATTGGTCATAACTAACTACTTACCAGCAGTGGAGTCAACTAAGACTATAATTGCTAGGTCAGGTTTGGGAATAGTGTATAAAAATTTTAAAGACTGAGGAACTTTACTACACCCTGTCTGCCTTTTTATGGACAGCTGGCTGACTATCAGGAGAATTGCAGGCAGTAAGACTCACATCCTTTAAAGCAGGCATGACAGGAGGAATGGGTTTAGGTTCTGGGAAATCCTTCTGTAACAATTCATATTATTTTCTGAGGGACTGAGAAACCTCAGCATTCTCCCCCTGAAAACACTGGGACAATAATTTCAGAGGAAGAGAAACCTCCACAGGAAGAATCAGAAAATGAACTCTCCTCTGAGTCTGAATCACAAATCTGCAGATAAAACCGTGAATCCATCCCTGCATCTTCCCGTTAAGATCTAGAATCTTGAATCTTTTCAGGAAATGAGGCATCTTTGTTTCTTTTACCAGAAAATAATCTTCAAGAAGGATCAATACATTTTCTTCTTAGATGGCTCTACTGCTACTTCCTCCTCCCTCCCAAGTTTCCATTTGAATTTTGGCACTCTCCCATACATTAGGAATACTGCAGCAGTGAATGTAAGGACATAGTACAGTTGTGTAAACACTTATCATAACAGTAGATGTCCTTGCCTTCACTGCTGCAGTATTCACTCCCTTCCTCCATACCCTAGTCCATTTCCTTCCTAAATGTACAGGTTACTCCTTGGGTTACCTTAGACTGCTGTTGCTACTGGGGCAATCAGTCCTGAACATGGCATGCCTGAACATCACCATTATGCCCTACGCTAGGTGAGGAGCGTAGGGGTGACGTTCAGCGTACTTTAAAGCAACAATAGGCTTTGGTAGACTCGCCGGACATTGGGCTTCCTAGCAGGAAATCCATATGTTAGGAATACTGCAGAAGTAAAGGCAAGGATATCTACTGTTATGGTAAGATTTCACACAACTGTACTTTTTCTTTTGTGTCATGCATACCTATGAGCTTCTTTGCTCAAGAATTCTGGACAAAGCCAAAAATGGTGGTGGTGATGGGGGGGGGGGGTAAAGTCCCCAAATCAAGGGCAATTCTTGTAGCAGTTGATGTGAAAATCATTCAGGTTTTGTGTGATCATATCTATAAGGAGCGGTATACTGCTTTGGCTCATGAACTCAAAGTACGAGCAGGTTTTGAAACACCTCTTTTTAAATCGACTTTACTCATGAAATGGTTCAGGTCTTGCCCTCAGTACTGTGAGCACTTCTGGAGGCCATACAATAAGAGGAATATCAGGCTGCTGGAAGGGCCCTGAAGGAAACCTGCCAGGCAGATGAATAGAATGGATGGGAAAAGGCTATAATTGGACACTAGAAGAATTCACTTAAAATTTAATAGAACAACATGTTTTACAAGAAATATGGATGTCTAAGGTTTGGCATCGTTGACTATATGTAACCCTCAGTGATTTATAAGAAATTATACAATGATGGGTCATTGTTATTCAAAAATGTGCACGCTGATTGGGTAGACCAACCAGCATGCCCACTGTAAATCCAATAGAAAATAATCTGGACACTAAAGTATCATTGAGCAGCCAGACTTTTTTCTATTGATATATGCTATGGAGGCATACCTCTCAAATGTCCACATTTTTGTGTCATATTTTTGTACTGTTCCTCATAAAATTTGTAGTTTTCTGACAATCACTGAGGAGTGAAGTCACTAAATAATGACACCCATTTGTTTTATTTATTTATTTAACATTTTTTACTGGAAAAGTCCAACTGGGACAGAGCTCATTTTCAGCGGAGACCTGGGGAGAAACACTCTAGAAGCATGTCTTTGGAATGTGGGAGGAAACCAGAGCATCAGGAGGAAACCAACGTGAATACAGGGAGGACATTCAGACTCTGTGCAGAAGGCATCTCAGCCAAGAATCGAACATGAGAATCTTTTACTGTGAGGTGACAACCCTAACTGCTGCTCATCTGTCTTTGCATCTTAAGCTCTTTTTTTAAGCTCCTTTAATGCCTGACACGTTTGTGGATCATTTATGGTCAGTTCTAACTTGGTAATATGTTTCCAAAAGTAAGGCAATATGAAACATATTCATGCATGCACACTGCACGCACTGATACACACATGCATGCATGCATATACACACACACACACACACACACACACACACACACACACACACACACACACACACACACACACACACACACACACACACACACACACACACACAAACACAAAATTTGGTAGATCACCTGCAGATGTTATATGATTCATTTTGAATTTAAATTTATTGACTACAAAATGCTGATAGACAAGATAATCCTTGTAAGAAATTAAGCTGTCTAAATTACACATTACAAATCACTGTTTAGAATGTTTTGCTTACTTTTGTGCAAATGCTGCAGCTTAACAAACCATTGCTAATGCTCTTTCTGTCATTGTTTTAATTTTCTGTCATTCTTTTAATGTTTTATGTCACGGAAGTGAGAAACCAGGTATTCCACAGTCAACTGTCATCTAAAAATTGAACAGACATGATTTACATTTGATTGATTCTTCAACATAAAGAAAGACTCTCATATTTCAAGTTAAAGATGCACTTTATAATATCACATCTATTTACAGACTGCTTCACTATATGTAAAGACTTGATACGTTTAGTGAATTACTGTCTCACTGAGGCAGAAACAGTTGTAAATTATAATTTAAAACATGCACAAAATGCATAGATTCATATTCTCCTTTTTCTAGTTTGCTATTGCCAGAAACATGAACCAGATGGTCTTGAGAGCACAGATTATTTTGAGTGCTGTTTTTTTTTCTGCCACTGTATATGTCAGCCATTTTCCTATTTTGTTTTGAAAGTAGAACTAAGTCCTGCCATCACTGTAGCTGGGTATTAATGAGAATGACCATTCAATTATGAGATTCTTCTTGGAAGACCCTCCAAGTTATGGTTGTGTTTTAAACATCTGTTGGAAAGTATTGCCATGCAGTAGTGTAAAAGGGGTAATGCTGCTTCCAGATTTGGTACTTCTTTCCCATTGTTGCTGAGGTGCCTTTTCTGCAGAATCAGCATTGTCAGTGTGGTATGTTTTGTACAGAACTGACATTCTCACTGAGGTATGTATTGTACACAACTGGCATGTTCTTCTTGTGCATGTACGGGTTTTTACCAAGCTCCTGTTTCCACTCACATATCAAACAGTACCAGTACCATATGAACTGGTGATCTTCCAAATTTCCCATAGCAGTGTGTGTGTGTGTGTGTGTGTGTGTGTGTGTGTGTGTGTGTGTGTGTGTGTGTGTGTGTGTGTCTTTTACAAACTACCCGCCTATCAAATATTAGTTTCTCTGTCTTCTGCCCACTGAAATACAAGATGGGTACTAATTCCTCATAACCCAGAAATGGATTGAGTTGCTAACTGTAGAGTGACTGAATGAGTGATGGAAGGCACTCCCTGTTTAGGACTGTATATCATTCTAAATTAGTCAAGAAATGTTTGGCAATCCAGGAGGAAGAAGGTTCAGGATTTGCTCATCTGGGGTATATAGTCATTTATGGAGCTCACTTTCCTCTCTCCTCAGAGATTGTCTCCTTTTATTCTTTTCAGTTTGCAGCTTTTTTGGTTTCTTAAGAGTTTTAGTTCAGTGTAAGAAAAATGTGCTCAAAAGCAGAATGAGAAGAGAAAACAATGACTACAGGAAACATTCTTTCCAGGCCACTCCGTACTCTATGGATAAAGCAGAGACTTAGGAGTTGAAACAAGATGTTTTGATGGCAGAACACAAAGACGGCATGTGCAATGATATCTTCATATTCTAAATGGCAAGCACATTGTCATAAAGCAGAATCCCCTGAGCGTGTCCATTGCAGCCCACCAAGAACCTTTGTAAAAACAATTAGGAGTGAAAAAAGTGCTGGCTGTCATTTGATGAATGATCCCTGGCAGAAAGTTTCCATTTGTAGTGTTCCACAATACATAACAGCTGAAGAAAAGGAAATTGACAGTTTCCTGGTAGGCCATGTGATGGTTTATGGCTGTCAGCAAGTGAGGGGGGTGGTATAGGTAGAGTGTGTAGTACGGAAGATTAAGGAAACAAGTAATACATGACATAATTCCTGTCTTGTACCCATTGTTCCTCCATACAGGCTGTGTATCCTAGCAATCCTGAAATGACTTAGCACTTTATATAAAATGGGTGGATGGATGCATAAATTAATGGATGGACAGACAGATGGAGTGCAAAGTAAAAGATGCAAAACTCAACCCATACTTCCCATGAATGCATAAATAGTCCAAAAACTGCAGCAAAAGCCATGCATTAAATTTTTAAATGACATCATAAAATTCAGTGTCTCTTTTGTTTGAAAAAAATACCTGCTGAATCTTTTATCCGTTTGATCCTTGGGATGAGAGCTGTGCCAGTGAATTAACTGCCCCCCCTTACACAACTGTAATCAAACTATTAATAGAATACTGCATGCTGGTCCATAGCCTAATCACATGCCAGCTGGTGGAATTAGAGAAGGTATGAAAATTCTTCACAGATAGGATGGAAGGACTTCAGGAGTGAATTATATCCAAATACTACGGCAACTTTCTCTTTTCTGTGTATCTCATCATTTTTTTAGATCAGTCTTGTACCTAACACATAGACCATTAAAGGACTCTTACTATTTGAAACCCTCTGTTTAGAATTCTACCCAGTGATCTGAACATAAGAGACCCCTGTAGATATTAATACAAACCAGTCTGTGAAATATCACAACTTCATATCTCAGACGTCTATGACTGCGGAATAAATTCAGATCATTAACTCGCACCTTCAGAGAGGAATTGAATAAGTTCATGGACAGATGAAAGTTCCAGCATGGGACCCAGTGCATCGAGTTCTTCAGTATGCAGGTATGCATGTTACAGAGTACTGAGGCTCCGTATTACAACTGTTAAAATGATAAATCAGTATGATAAACACTTTCTTCTAAACTTATTTCAGACTTCACCTTAAGTTCTTAGTTTCTTCTTAGTCTCATATTAGTTTCTTAGTTTCAAGATTTTCAATTGTAAGCAGCATATAAATAAATCTGCTCTATAATTAACAAGCAGCCGGTGAAGATCTTTAATAAAGTTGCAGTGGTTTGTGAGGGAATCTGCCAGTACAGCAAATCTAAAGATCTTGTTTTTAACAGTTTGTGTTTTGTGTATTTTGGTCAGAATGCAGGGATTGTAAGTACAGTCTGTTTTCAGTTTTGGGTAGAGCATTTTCAGCAATAGCTTTCCTGTCAGCTGAACAAATCAGGTGAGATATTTTATAACAGAGTTTTAGGTGTGAAGGTACTTGGTTTGTAATGTAATCTGTAATGGCTGTGAATCACAGTCATGGGTCAATTTTAAGACTAAATACATATTCAGTGACATTTTGAATAAAATTACCTTCTAAATCACTAAGTATGATGTTTGCTATGTTGTCTGCTGTTTGCGAGGAGGCAAATAGCATTAGTTTTTGTTGACTTTAGCCTAATATTGTTATTAATTGCCCATTGTGAAAGCATACCTCTCAGCTGTACAGATTGTTGCAGAATGTCCAGATTTTTGCCCCATATTTTTGGTCCATTTTTTATAAAATCGTGGTTTTCTGGAAAATTAATGGCAACTCATTACAGATTAAAATCAGAAAATAAAGACACCCATTTGAGTTTCAGACTTTATACCCTTCAGAAAATTCATGCTAATGTCTCCTTCTTCTCTTTCGGCTGTTCCCGTTAGGGGTCACCACAGCGGATCATCTGTTTCCATTTCTTCCTGTCCTCTGCATATTGCATTGTCACACCAACCACCTGCATGTTCTCTCTCACTACATCCATAAACCTTATCTCAGGCCTTCCTCTTTTCTTCTTACCTGGCAGATCCATCCTTAGCATCCTTTTCCCAATATACCCAGTATCCCTCCTCAGCACATGTCCAAACCAACACAATCTCACCTCTCTGATTTTGTCTCCAAACCGTCCAACCTGAGCTGACCTTGTAATATACTGATTCCTAATCTTGTCCATCCTTGTCACACCCAGTGCAGATCTTAACATCTTTAACTCTGCCACTTCCAACTCCGAACTCTGCCTTTTTGTCAATGCCACCGTCTCCAACCCATGCAACATAGCTGGTGTCACTACCCTCTTGTAGACCTTCCCTTTCACTCTTACTGGTACCCATCTGTCACAAATCACTCCTGACACTCTTCTCCACCCATTCCACCCTGCCTGTACTCTCTTCTTCAGCTCTCTTCCACACTAACCATTACTCTGAACTGTTGATCCCAAGTACTTAAACTCATCCACCTTCGCCAACTCTACTCCCCGCATCCTCACCATTCCTCTATCCTCCCTCTCATTCACACACACACATATTCTGTCTTAGTCCTGCTGACCTTCATTCCTCTCCTCTTTAGAGCATATATCCACATCTCCAGGGTCTCCTCAACTTGGTCTCTACTCTCATTACAGATCACAATGTCATCTGCAAACATCATAGTCCATGGGGCCTCCTGTCTGATCTTGTCTGTCAACCTGTCCATCACCATTGCAAATAGGAAAGGGCTCAGAGCTGATCCTTGATGTAATCCCACTTCCACCTTAAACGCATCTGTCACTCCCACTGCAGACTTCACCACTGTCACACTACCCTCATACATATGCTGCACCACTCTCACATACTTCTCTGCCACTCCTGACTTCCTCATACAATACCACAGCTCCTCTCTAGGCACCCTATCATATGCTTTCTCCAAGTCCACAAAGGCAAAATACAACTCCTTCTGACCTCTGCATTTCTCCATCAATGCTCTCCGAGTAAACATCGCATCTGTAGTGCTCCTTCCCGGCATGAAACCATACTGCTGATCACTAATCATCACCTCCCTTCTTAACCTAGCTTCTACCACTCTTTCCCAAAACTTCAAGCTGTGACTGATCAGTTTTATCCCTCTGTAGTTACTACAGCTCTGTGCATCACCCTTATTTTTAAAAATAGGTACCAAAACACTTTTTCTCCACTCCTCAGGCATCATCTGACTTTCCAAGATTTCATTAAACAATCTGATTAAAAACTCCACTGCCAATTTTCCTAAGCACCTCCATGCTTCCACTGGTATGTCATCTGGACCAACAGCCTTTCCATTCTTCATCCTATTCATAGCTTTCCGTACTTCCTCCTTGCTAATCTGTTTCACTTCCTGATTCACTATCCCCACATCATCCAACCTTCTCTCTCTCTCATTCTCTTCATTCATCAGCCCCTCAAAGTACTCAAAGTACTCTTTCCATCTGCTCAACACACTCTCCTCGCTTGGGAGTATGTTTTCCTCATTATCATTTATCACCTTTACCTGCTGCACATCTTTCCCAGCTCTGTCCCTCTGTCTAGCCAATCAGTACAGGTCCTTTTTTCCCTCCTTAGTGTCCAACCTTTCATACAACTCTCCATATGCCTTATCCTTAACCTTTGCCACCTCTCTCTTTGCCATGCTCCTCATCTCCTTATACTCCTGTCTACTTTCTTCATCTCTCTGACAATCCCACTTCTTCTTCACCAGCCTCTTCCTCTGTATACTCTCCTGTAGTTCCTCATTCCACCACCAGGTCTCTTTGTCCTCCTTCATCTCTCCAGATGTCACACCAAGCACTTTTATAGCTGTCTTCCCTACCACCTCTGCTGTAGTTACCCAGCTATTTGGTAGCTCTTCACTGCCCACCAGTGCCTGTTTTAACTCTTCCTTGAACTCCACCTCACAATCACCCTTTTTCAACTTCCACCATTTGATCCTTGGCACTGCTCTTACACTTGTCCTCCTCTTCTTGATCACCGTCATCCTACAGACCACCATTCTATGCTGCCTAACTACACTTTCCCCTGTCACCACTTTACAGTCTCCAATCTCCTTCAGACTGGCCCTCCTGCATAGGATATAATCCACCTGTGTGCATCTTCCTCCACTCTTGTATGTCACCCTATGGTCCTCCCTCTTCTTAATATACATATTCACCGCAGCCATGTCCATCCTTTTCACAAAATCCACTACCATCTGACCTTCTACATTCCTCTCTTCAACATCATACCTGCCCATCACCTCCTCATCTCATCTGTTCCCTTCACCAACATGCCTATTGAAATCCGCTCCAATCACCAGTCTCTCACCCTTGGGTACACTCACCACCACTTCATCTAACTCACTCCAAAATTTTTCTTTCTCATCCATTGCACACCCAAATTGCAGAGCATATGCACTAACAACATTTATCATTACACCATCAATTTCCAGCTTCATAAACATTAATCTGTCTGACACTCTTTTCCCCTCCATAACACTCTCGGCATACTTTTCTTTCAGGATAACCCCTACCCCATTTCTCCTCCCATTCACACCATGATAGAACAATTTGAACCCACCTCCTATACATCTGGCCTTACTCCCCTTCCATCTGGTCTCTTGCACACACAATATATTAACCTTCCTTCTCTCCATAATATCAGCTAGCTCTCTCCCTATACCAGTCATACTGCCAACATTCAAAGTTCCTACCCTCACTACTGCATTCCTAACCTTCCTCCTCTCTTTCTGCTTTCAAGCATGCCTTCCCTCTCTTCTACTCATTTTGCCAACAGTAGCCCAATTTCCGCCAGCACCCAGTTGGCTAACAGTACTGGTGGCTGCCGTTGTTAACCCGGGCCTCGACCGAACTGGTATGGAAATATGTATTGTTGTCTACATATGTTATTTGGCAGAGGTTTTACACCCGATGCCCTTCCTGACATAACCCTCCCCATTTATCCGGGCTTGGGACCGGCACTAAGAAATGCACTGGCTTGTGCATCCCCAGTGGCTGGGTTAAAAATTCATGCTAATGTAAAATCTGTTATTCTGTCAACTTTCTAAGTTTGTAAGAGCAATATTTAAAAACAGACTCTATTGTTTGGCCTTTCTCCCACTTTTTCTTATGGCTTTGTCCAGATTTCCTGCTCTAAGAGGTTGAGAGGTATGTGTGAAAGTTATTTCAAACTGTTCTTGTAGGAATGTATGTGATTTACTGGCTTGGAGGAGTAGTCTATTATCTGCAGATAGTGTGATGTTTAGTCCAGGAAGGCCATTGGTTATATCATTAACAAAAAGAGAAAAATAAGAGGGCCTAGCATCGATCCAACAACTAACAGAATGAAGACATTTAAAACATATGTCGAGAAGATAATTAGTAAACCAAGTTATAGTGTTGCTTCAAGAGTTATGCATTCTCAATTTCTCAACAGACGTCTGTGGTTGATAGTCTCAAAAGCACATCATGTCAATAAATATTCCAGTAACAGACTGGTATTAATATTGCAGTAAATACTGGTGGTAGTTGAGAGTAGGGCTTTAGACATCCTAAAGGCATTTCAAAATCCATGATGGGAATCTAAAAGCAGGCCACAGCTGTTAATATATATATATATATATATATATATATATATATATATATATATATATATACATATATATATATATATACATATTTGTTCAAATATTTTGGTAACAGGCAGAGACCGGAAATTGAATGATAGACTTGGAAATTTTTTGGAGTGGGGACACTTTGAGGAGGAAGGATACAAAGTGTTGGAAGGGGTGTGAAACAATCCTAGAGGTGAGAGAGAGGTTGAATATATGGATAAGTGGTTTGGCAATGTATTCTTCAGATTTTCCAAAGGAAAACCATTACTACCATAACAGTGTAACTTAATGATTACACTCTGAGGTCATTACTATTGCAACAATGTAACTTAATGATTACACACTGAGGTCATTACTGTCACAACATATTTTAATTATTGCACTCTGAGGCCTTTACTTTCACAGCAATTTAACGTAATGAGTACACTCTGAGGTCATAACTATCACAACATCTTCTTTCAGCTTTTCCCGGTTAGGGGTCACCTCAGCAGATCACCTGTCTGCTCATGATTGGCAGTGGCGTTTTACAGTGTTGAGTTGCCAGCCCACACCCAACCTTCCACAGAAGGCGCACACATGCACGCACTCATGCCAGGGCCAATTTAGAGTGTCCAATCCACCTACACCATGTCTTTGGGATATGGGAGGAACCAGAGCACCCAGAGAAAACCCATGCGACCACAGGGAGGACATGCAGACTCCACACAGAAGGCACCCCAGCCGAGAATCGAACCAGAGAACCTCTTGTTGTGAGGCAGCAATGCTAACCACTGCACCACTGTGGCCACCCAGGTCATAACTATCACAGCAATGTAACTTAATGATTACACTCTAACGTCATAACTATCACAACAATGTAACTTAATGATTACACTCTGAGGCCGTAACTACTACTACAATGTAACTTAATGATTATACTATGAGGCCATTACTATCACAATAATATAGCTACTCAGAGGCCATTACTACCACAACAGTGCAACTTAGTGTTTGCACTCTGGGGCCATTACTATCATAACAATGTAACTTAATGATTGCCCTCTAATGCCATTACTACCACAGCAATGTAACACTATCACACTCTGAGGCCATTACTGTCATAACAATGTAACTGAATGGTTACACACTTACACTATAATTACCACAACAAAATGTTTTATTCAAGGAATACCCTGGCAATGTTCTAATTAAGCCAACACCATGATCAGAATCATTAACTATAAAAGAGAGTACTTAACTGGGCATTGTAATTCTGCATCATGATATCAGAGTCCTCTCCTTTTCAGCCAAATTGTTAATGTGCTATTATGTGACCCTGAAGAAGAATGGATTTGTGCTTATTCAAAGATGGTGCTGGTTGTTTGTGTACTGACACTTTTGGTTTATTTCCATGCTATTTTTCTGCTAGCAATCTGTATTTTGCCAATTTATTTCAGTATTAATTTTATTTTTATGTTACCAATGGCTCCTTTTGCTTGCTAGTGGTTGCAAGTGGCCTGCTCCTGCTTGGACCTGCTTGTT
Organism: Protopterus annectens; assembly: GCF_019279795.1. NCBI lineage: Eukaryota > Metazoa > Chordata > Ceratodontiformes > Protopteridae > Protopterus > Protopterus annectens. The sequence goes on from NC_056743.1 coordinate 1,815,573,469, forward strand.
TGGAGGAGTGCCCAATCCCACTTTGTTCTCTTTGGAAGGGTATGCTGCATTGTATCCATGTTTTGCTCATTCTGAATAAGATGAGGTAGAATGGCATTTCAATTTGCCTGAAGGAGGTTGGGACAGGTTGTTTTGTGGATGAGCTGTGAAAATAAGTCAGTGAGGATTGTTCTATGGAAAACTTAGCTCTGAAGTTGCTTGTAACACAACTGCTGTGAATTTTCCTGTATTTTGTGTTTCTTATAAACTGGATATTTCACTTACTACTGCTGACACTTGCCACTTAATTAATTTGTAACTGCCATGGTTAAAGTCTTATTGTATTGTTATTGTAACATGACATTGTAGTGTACTTTTCAGGACTTTTGGATTTAGGGAACTGCTACTTTGTTCTGACATGTTATTTATTTATTATTTATTTATTTGCACTTTGTTTACCAGGAAAGTCTGCTGGGTGGTTCAGAGCTTGTTTTCAGTGGAGGCACGGGGAGAAAAGCTCAATACACAACATCAGCAAAATTCATTCAGAAGTAAATACAAAAATTAGCACTCCAATGACAACAAATTAGCATATCGGTAATAACAAGCAAAGAAGGTAACTTTGCATGGAATTTTCAGGTCTAAGAGCAGTGAAGAATTGCAGTGTACATAATATGATAGCAGATCAAAATACATCACTTATACACAATATTTTAAGGTGGATGGGTGCCTTCCTTGGGTTGGTGGACCTGATACTGGTAAAACTGGCCAAAATGTTTCTAGTTGTTTTCTGATTGTTTGCCGGTTCATTTCTTGGACTGTTTGTATTATGATTAATTAAAGATTAATTTCTGAATTATTTTATTGCATTATTTATGCCCAGTTTTATTATTAAATCAGAGTGCTTAAAGTTTAACTATAATTTATCATTTGTAAATATTGTGTTCTTTACATTGTAATATTTATAAAACTATATTTACTTTATCTTTTGTAAAGGGCTTAGGGCTCAAGTTCTCAAAAATGCTGAAATTGAAGTTGAAGCCTCTTTTAAAGTAGATGGGAACCGATACCCAATGCGTCGTAACTAGGACTGAAAATAGAAAATCATTCCTACTTTTCCCTGGTATGATACATGTGTATTTCAAACTCAAAACTTGCAAGTGTCTGGCTTGGAATGTTGAGTGTCGTAAAGTCAGAACACAGTCTAGAACAAAACTTTCTTTCTTCATGCATCATGCAGTTGGACAGAAGTGGATCAAGTCTATTTGAGTGACACACAGGAAGACCTAAGAAGTAGAACATAGATATTTTATATGCAGTAGCTTCATTTCTTCAAATGTTAACATACACTGGCTTCCAAAAATCATTTCTTCAGAGAATCTGTTTTAATGCAGGTTTCACTTTTTACTTTTATTTACTGCATACTGCTTCTTTTAACCCAATTAACCGTGTTCAACCACTCTGTTAAGCAATACCCAGAAATACATTGTATCCAGAATCTCCTTTGGTTCTACGGTTCTGCATACAGTCAAAAAGAACAATGCCTGGGGCTGTCACATTAGTTGCCTGCTAGGTTTCTGCAGATTGCCAGCTTCTGCAGTGGTGACGTAGTACCTCATTTAGTCGTTATGGTCTTTATAGGCTTCAGTCTGATCTTTATGGTCTTTATAGGCTTCAGTCTGATCCTTCTCTTCCTTAATGTTTATCAGCATGGGCACATAAATCCTAAAGAATAAGACAACATAGCCACAAAAAGTGCAAAGAAACAGCATCCAAAAAAGGAAAGACCAAACAATGTTAAAATGTTTAATCCAAATGTTTAAAATGTAAAATAATTTGGTCTTTCCTTTGTTGGTTCTTGTTTCTCTGCAGTTTTTGTGGTTAATAGTTGCTTTTTGTGCAGTAATGTCCTGGATTTTGAATTACTAGACTGCATAAATTAAGATACATTTTTTTCTGAAGAAAATAAGACTGTATTTGTAATAAATACCATTTGTTGATTATATTTACCATTATTTTCCTGAAAGTATCACTGATTTTAGAAGGCCAGAGCAAGATTATGAGGTAAAATCAGGGATTTTCCTGAAACTCTTGAGCAGTTGTGAGGAGTCAGAATATGAAAGAAATGTGAAGAAGAAATTGTTATATAAAGAATCAAGCTATATATTAAAATATAGGTCATGTCAGTCATATGGATTGGCCAAATAAAGACTTTGTATACTTAATTGTATAATTAGCAACATGCATACAACTAAAGATGTGCAACTTATACTGCAAATCTCAAAGATAATTTTCTTCATGAATATCTCAGGTTTCACCTGATGTCATGCAACAGTTTACAAGTCATGTGTTTTTTAAGTATGAAGTACGTATGCAAATATTGTTTATTTTCATAATTCCCAAATAGCAAGATCTCAGGTATAGTGTGATATAAATGGACACTGACACTGAATTGCCCTGTCTCCCACCATGGCATTTGACACCATGCCCCTCAAAAACAGGCAGGGTACTCAGTTATGAAAATATGAACATAAATATGAAAATATGAATAATACATGACAAATTATTTAATTTCTCTACTGTAGGACATCCTAGATTAAAAATATGTGTAATTTTGTTAATAACTCTTTGCACTTGATAATACTGTCTATTATTTGCTGATTAGTTAAACAAGCCAGGCCCAAAAAAGTTCTGAATGCCATAAGAAGGTGCATGTATGAACTGGAAAATACAAAACTGGCATTATAGGCTTGAGTGATCCACTATATTTGGTTTTCTTCAAGGAGAGAGTGATTGTTAATATTAACCCATTCTTTACGCCCATGGTTGCTACAGAAACTACTTTAAACCAATCTGTGAACTTACTGTGTTTTTCCCAGACTATTTCTTCAAAGGTAAATCCTTTTAAATTTCAGGGATGGTCACAGGCAGCTTATCTTTTTCATGGACATAACCAAATCATTCAGGAGAGATAATAACTAATTGTGTCCTTTGTCAAATCAATACTTGTAATAAAGTTTCAGGCACATGCTTAGTTAAATCCATTGCCTTTTATGATGAACATATGAGAACTTTACCACAACTTTGACCTTCGTGTTTTTTTTCTGCAGTGCTGCTCAAGGTAGTATCTGTCCAACAGATTCTTCTTCATTGAATACGTTTGTGACACACTGCAAACTATTTATAACATCCAGGTCCAGATCTTCTTTTAACACTACTGTGGTTAGAATATGCTCCTGTGAGAGCAGACATCTACTAATGAACTCATCACATATGGAAGTTATACACTCATCATGATGAAACTGCTATCTGGCAATTGCTGCAAAGGGTTAAGGCCATGATCTGTAGTTCATGTGGAACAGGGTTTTATTCCCTCAGTCCTTATTTGCCTATTGTGTAACCTTGAGCAAGTCACATCACCAGATTGTGTGTCCAGTATATCTGACTGGTTAAAACAGGATTAATATTACTATTGTTATTATATTGCTATTATTACTATTATTATTATTATTATTATTATTATTATTATTATTATTAAAGATGTGAAAGAAGAAGGTCCATCTTTGTTAACACCCTTCCTTTGTCACCATCCAATTCTTTCGCTGTGTGAGTATATATGCTCACATACCCTCCTTGAAGGTTACCTTGCAATGTAGGCTCAGTCAGCCTAACACCTACCCACACCTACCCACAAGCTGTATGTTTCGATTCCACACCCTTCTCCAAGGTACTTGTGCAGTGCTAAGCCAGCCCCATCTCATTGTTCCTGTCAGGGTGAGCACACCCATCCTCCTTGACAGTTCCATCAGTTGTATGACCCCAGGCCAACTGGGTCTCATGTCAGGCTTTATCCCATTATGCCACTGGAGCAGGCTGCTAGGTATGTTTTATAAGTATATACGTTTTAGGCACACATAATGGTAGAGACCACTCTATCTGAAAAAGCTTCTTCCAAGTATCCAGTTAAAGGTTCAGAAAGGTGGTACAGAAGTATCTTGAAAGGTTGAAGGTTTAGAAGAATCTGGAGTAGGTGTAGTAAAAGAAGATGGAAGCAAGTCTGGGACTAACATGATCAATGATGATGTTTCTTTGTATTTATTTGTCATACAGGGGTGCAATGCAGATCCACATAGACTTTGGCCTCGTGAAGTCTAGCATTCTGAGTGAGTCTTATTGCTAGAGAAAAATGGGAAATTGTATAGGAAGTTGTTTGGGCACAGGCTAGATAAAGCATCCTTAGTCTGACGTCCCAGAGATAGAATCTGGGAGAATTAATCAGTACGCTTGGTCATGGCATATAAACAAAGTGCCATAAAGCTATTAGTGTAATAAGTTTTTTTTACCTGGAAGCCATTTTTTGCCACATGCTTTTATTGGTTTTGGATATAGTAGCATACAAAAGAATTTAGGAAGCTTGGTGATGGCTAGAGAGGCAAAGAACTTGCTCACTGGAAAATGTCTTTGGCCATGACTGAGCAATCCTTTATGGGGTATAAGAAGGCTTAACCTGTCAACTAGCAAATTAGCTTCTCTAAGAATAGTCATCACCACCATGAAGTTTTCTAATTTGATCATCCAGTGCCACTGTCAGTCCTGTCCTTGTTGCACATTGGATACAATTGAGTGTCCCCTTCTTTTGTTGCTGTACTACCATGTTGGGTGACTGAATGGAAAGCAATCCCTTGGGAAAGAGTCATGGAAGATTAGAAGGAAAAGAAGAGCTCACATCTCTAGGATGTTGATATGGATGCTGATATGAAAGTGAAGTGTTCTGAGGAATTCAAGTGTCTTGGACTATACCCATCGCATTGTGATGTCCTCCCAACCCTGGACATGCATAACGGTGGTCATTATCACTTAAGGAATCTAAAGCTTGAATCCATTCCTTATATTAAGGGTCACTGGATCGCACCACTAAATCAGCTGAGACTAACACACCCTGGAGATTTGAATGAGGTGGAGAGGAGAGTCAAAATGCTGAGGCCACAGAGCTGAAGGACCCACCAAAGGACTCTCAGTTCATTTAGAGTCTGGTGTGAGGCACCTGAAAACAAAGGACGTGAGACTGCAAGATTTACTGTGACAATATGGCTTAAGAACAGATTGAGCAGAGGCTCCTTCCACAGAAAGGGGGGGGAATCTTATGTCAGTGTCACTGATAGCCAGTGTTCAAGGTAGAAGCATATGTATGCTGACAGTCTGCTGATGAACACCCGAGGGTTATCTCAATGGTAATATCAGTTTGGAGTCATCCTGGAGGTTCAAAAAGTACATGTAATCACAGATTGCACTATGTACATATAAATGCAGTATTCGTTAAAAAAGACACTTAAGCTGCTGAAATACAGAATTAACCTGAGGTCCTGGTTTGTCTCAGGCACTTAAGAGAACCTTGAATAAAATCTCACCATTTTTGTTAAGTGGGATCTCCTGGATTTTGTTTTTCTACGGCAGCTTTAGCAACTTTTTATTCTCATACACCTTATGATGTGATGTGATCCTTGTCCCATGAGTTCCTGCTGGGATATATAGGGAGACTCTCCCTCCTACTGCCTATCAGAGACAGCTAAGGGTAACAACCATGTGCACTGCCCTAAGGATGACTCTGCTTCATGAAGATCACTTGAGACCTGAACCTCTGAGTCCATCATCTAGCTTGGGGGTAGTTTGGGGTGACTGTCTGTTCTCTGTACCTTGTGGTTGTTGTTGTTCTTGTTTTGGATGACAACAACTTCAGAGTAAATCTGACACTGGTTGCTATAAGTTCTGGTGAATATCTGGTCTGCCTTCTTTGGGACTGTTGCTGTTGTGGCTAGGTTATCCCAGGCTTTGGGACTGATTATATTGTGCCTAGGTTATCCTAAGCTACAGGATCTCTACAAGAAAAATGACCACTGAGCAGTACTGGGATGGAAGACAGCAGGCCTTTTTGAGATCTCCAGTGTGGAGAGTTGACTGGGTTTTTAGGCCAGCCACTTCTTTGCTGAATTAACTGCATACATTTCATAAATGTAGGGACACTGAGGAACAGAAGGAGAGATGACCCCTTCCCCATCATCCTGACTTTCCATATAATTATCTAAGTTGGTCTCCAACTGCTTAGATTTACATACACATTTCTTGTGCTTTTTCTGGGAGATCCAGAAACTGAGGTTCAAGTCTCATTTCAGGGACTGAATCAGGATGAGAAAGTTTGAAAGGAAATGGGTGTGGCATGGATGATGACGTCATCCTGGCATGAAATTAGGAGGAAGGACCAGTGCCTAAAAAGTTGGTCATAAGGAGGGTTCCACTGTGAGGTGAAATGCACTCAATAAAGTAATTGAACATTGCAGCGCTTGTACTGTTGCCATATGAAAACCCAGAGCCAGACGTTTTGCTGCCAGAAAAGCCAGCATGCAAAGTGTTGATGTCTGAAATTTAAACATCAAGATACTCAGGATAGAAAAGACTGACATCAATACAGGCATCAGAGTCAGTGTCAGACTTATTAACATCAGAGAATCTGACTCTGGGAGCATCAGTACAGGAAACTCTGGCATTTGAAACAGAAGCATTGGTGAGAGTGATGGCCAGGAGATGATGGCTGGCACCAAATAACAGGTGCTAGAATCAGGGGTAACACCAAGACTGTCTAAACCGTCAGCACTGGTAAAAAGAGCACCATAAGGAAATAATGATGGTACCCGCAATGCACCAAAACCATGAGGATGAGGGGCATAAACCTAGAATTACAGGCATCAGACCTGCATAGACAAGTAGCTGTCAGATCATAGTAAATCATTTGAAATGACAGGGTCTGCCAAAATCACACTACGGTGGTAGGTCAAGAGAATGACAGTAAAACGCCTAAATCCAAGAAGAGGCATTTAATCTGTCACATAGCAGTTAGGCTGGACCTGCTACAGGCACATTTAGACATCATCACACGTTTTTACTTATTTATGTTTTTTTTTAATCACAGTAGTGGACTGATACACAAAGACAAATTTCAACTAGTGTCCTATAGATACAGAACATGACCAAGATTACTTAAAAAAAGCTTGGCAAATACTGATACATTAAGTTTAATGCATAAAAAAGCAAGTATACATTTACAGAGTATAATGTCAAAAATATCATATATACAAATGTCCAAACAGAAAAAAAGTGTCCATTTGTCATTCTCTTACTTCTAGGTCAGCCACTGAATGTTAATGGAGGAGGTAGAAACCGATTATCTAACAATAATTTGAGGGCAAATAGAGAATGGATATAAATAATAGGGAGGGGGAAACATAGGGGAGGACTATGTGCCTGTTGGTCTCTTAAAACAATGATTGTGTACATTTTTGATGAGAAAATCAGAAGGCTTCTGCCTAAATTAATTTTATTTCTTGGTGGTATGGATATTTGTGTGAGTTTGCCCCTAAGTTTGGAGTCTAGAATGAAGAAGGTGGGGATGGATGTGTTGATGGTGGAAGCAGGTCTACTCAGAGACATTGAAAAAGCATTAGAGAAAAGGAGAGAGGGAGTAATTTTAATAACTAATCTGTGGGTGATAGGAGAGGGTGTGTCAGTGGTAGACATTTGTAAATTAAATGAAGAAAGGGTTCATCTGTTTGTTTGCATATAAGTAGCAATTTTGCATATCTTACATTGGAACAGTCATGATCATTTTGAGGTGAAAGAGAGATGAATTGACTCACTCAGTTGAAAGAGTCTAATTATCTATGGATTTCTTAATCATGGTGGTTTTCTAGTTGAAAGGAGAAACTGCTCTTGGGAAAAACCAGGTACCTGACTGTGCAGTGACTCTGTGCTGGGGGTAGTGGCAGTGACAACAGCACATAATGTGTGGGGGTGTTTGGTTCAATCCCAAGACAAAGGTAGTGTTTTATTTCATATTCCATTGTTAATATAATCCTAGTTTCATTAGTTTCATGGTTTGTACTCTTTTGAGGACTAGACAATTTGTGGTAGGCCATATTCCATCTGTAGCTTGTAGGATATTTTTACCAGTGGCAGCACAGCCCTTGTCCGTTTGGAAATGTAAAATGTTGCTTTAGCCATAAAGGGTTGAGTTAGCCTTAAATTTAATGTTGCTTATGTACAAGGACATACTAAGAAGGGGTCAAGTAATGGACCTACGTACGTTGGAGTGTACCTGTACTATGGGATGCTTTTCATACATGAGGGGGGGAATAAGGATGAAGTTTTTTTAAGTTCATGATGGATGCCAAAAGACATAAGTTTCATTTATTCGTATTAGGGTTAATTGTTGATCAGTAAACCATGAACAGAATTTGTAGAGAATGGCCTAAAGACTCTGCATGATTACTGAGTTATGTGTAACGTCAACAGAGAAAAGATCATCATTGAATAACATAAAATTGCTTGGCCTAATGTCAGGCAATTAAGAAAATTGTGAGCCGAGGCCTAGCATGGAAGGAAAACATCTTGATACTCCACAGAAATGTGATAGATGGAGTGAGACATTAAAGGAAAATATATATAAATATAATGAAAAATGGCACTTACTGAATTGTATTGGAAAACAAACTGCACACACAGACACAAAATGAAAAAAAGCAACTTGAGTCCATTGTTCTTTTTCTGTCCAAAGCTTTGGTACAGCAAGAAACAATTAGAGATGTTCAAGATGTGGATGAAAGGAAGCATAGAAGGTATGAACGCATCTAGACAGTATTTTATTTGCTAAGCAGTGTTAAGATCTGCAGCAGAAGTCCTAGAGATTGCCTGAAGATGGGTCTCTTCATATCAGATCTTTTGTACAGGATTCCCCAAACAGCAGCAAGCCACCTGCTACCATAGTGACAGGATGTTCAGTTATGCCACAATTGTGCCACAGACAACCAAGATTTGACAAGTCTTGAGACAGAGGGATGATAGGGAATTTGTGGCTGTAAGTTAGCTGTCTCGACCTTTGTGACCTATGGGTTTCAGCCCCTACACAGCTGACTGTTGGCAAAGAGCAGTGGTATAGCAGCTTAGCACAGTATTGAGGAATCTGAGCCTGACAGCCATTTTAACTTGGATATCTTCAAATGGCTGACATGATGGTAAAATGTTTTAAGCTTCAATTGCCCAAAGAACAAGACACTCAGAAACACAGCAATGATCACTGTTTTCCATACGAAAGCACTATTGGTGTAATTTATAAGTGTGCACCAGCAGTCATTACCTTATTTTTCATGATTTATCCCATTTTTGAATGGGTGTATCTGTGGAATGTGTATATATAAGTTTGGGGTTTGGAGGTTTGCCCCTTGTATCAGGGTGTGCAGGGGCTTGTTCCCTTGTAAGCACACATACAATTTAATTTTGTTCACCCTTTTGTGTTTTGGACAATAGTTTTCAGCATTTTAGATGCTGAATGCTTTGCTGGTAAATGTTTCATAGTAGAACCCTGTTTGCTAGCATATTTGTAGTAAGTGGTATTCACTGTAAGTACTAAAAGGCAATGCCTGTTGGTGACTAACAAGTACATTTTGATAAAAAGCATGTACTCTATACTTATTTGGCAATGGGTTAAGCCCCATCAGTGTAGTTGGAGATGGGAACACTTTTATAAGATTGATAGAGGTACAAGGAACTGATGCTGGCTGAAGGGTGTGGGGCAGGCAGAGGAACTGAAATGTGGTAGAAGGCAAACAAGCAAGAAAACATATCAGTTATCACAATTATACAATAACCGCTCATTGCTATTCATAAGTGAGCATGTTGATTATCCAACCCAATCCGTTTGTCTGTTGTAAATGGAGTATATACCAAAAGAAAAACGTCTGTCTGCCGAAGTAGAATTCAGCAGCCAGACTTCCTATTGGGGGGCAGCAAAATATGAGAAAAATGAGGTATGTTCTGCAAAACTAAAGAAAAATAAACACACTTGATTTTGCTTGTATTTCTATGCTGTCCCTCATAAAATCCTGGCTTTTTAAACATTAGCAAAAGAAAAAAAAACAGAGATTCTCTTGTCTCCATTGCTTCTCCTGCACCGATGTGCAAGAATGGGAATGTGCCCCATATACATGCGCAGCACATCAGCCCACAGAAGACTGAAGTGCCGTTATATAAAGACATTATACAAGAATGGTAAGCATTTCTTTCTTAAATAACATCGTCATATAAAAACAATAATCCACTCCTGCTTGGTGGATATATCAGGATTTACTCACATGTGGCTTTGTTTAATCTAATCACTTCATCCTCATGATCGAACAACATCAGTTGTGGGTAAATCCTGATATACCCATGCACAGTTGTGGATTACTGCATAAAAATAAATCCATGAATAAATGTACTGCAAAAACACCTAATCAAGTAAACTAGTCTTAGAAGGTTGTTTGAGTTGTTGTAGATGGTAGTCACATACCAGGCAACTTGTCATTGATATATACAGTTCACAAGATTGCGGTCTTGCTCCATTGTTGAAACATGGCAAGTGTTATTTTCAAACCCGTGGCTCCCTGATTGTTATTCATTATTTTCTGCTTCAGCATGTATCTAACAAAAGCAGTAGGCAACCTGACTACCTTGTAGAGATGGACAAAGCTTGCACAGTTTACTCTGCGAATCATGAAAGTCACGAATTTTAAAATGTGTACAATCACAAGTGCTGATGCACTTCATAAAGAGATAGTTCTTTATAGATAACTACACTACTTTGCTTGCAAAGTTACAACTTGGCAGAACATTTAGGGATGCCAAGGTCTAAAATGCATGTATTTATGCCAAGATAAAGCTTTCCTAAACATGTGGTATGTTTTTGTAAAGTTCCAAGGAGAACTAATTTTCATTGGCTTTAGTGGAATATCACCTATATAGGTAAACGTAATTAATTTATTCATTAACAACAGAAATTAAAAAGAAACAAGCTCCGTCCACTGACTAGATGGTTTGAGCACCGGTGTATTTGATTACTGAAACATTATCTCAGTGTACAGGCACCTTCTGTCTTTTGACACATATGGCATTCCCAATACTGACTTGCATTCTTAGTTCAAAACTTTTGTTTAATGGTTAAGAGCAGCTGACAATAAATTTGGATATAAATGTACATACTGCTTGTCCTTTTTATAATGACTTGGAGATAGAACATACATTCATCTGGGTCCCCTGTCCAAACTCTCACCTGTCCTGAAACTTAAAGCATACAGCTGCACAATCAGCAGCTAGTCCATTCAAAGAAAAGTAAGATGAGACCTTAAATCAACACTTTTGAACACATTGCTTGCTTTATGGTTCTGTTATTTGTATATATTATAATTTAAAAAAATCCTAACAGGGGTTGGATTTATTTTATTTGCTCACAAGGACTTGCACAAAATACCTTTGTTACCAGATGCTTCAGAAAAGGAAACTCTCATCTTGGGGCTACATATTATTTACACCCTCACCTTGGGGCTACGTATTATTTACACTCTCACCTTAGGGCTACGTATTATTTACACTCTCACATTGGGGCTATATATTATTTACACTCTCATCTTGGGGTTACATATTACTTACAGTTTCACTTTGGGGCTAGATATTACTTACACTCTCATTCTGGGGCTATGTATTATTTACACTCTCACCTTGTGGCTACATATTATTTACACTCTTACCTTGGAGCTACGTATTATTTACACTCTCAGTTTGGGGCTACATTATACTCTCACATTGGGGCTACATATTAGTTATACTCTCACCTTGGAGCTACGTATTATTTATCCTCTCACCTTGGGGCTACGTATTATTTACACTCTCATCTTGGGGTATGTATTATTTACACTCTCACCTTGGGGCTACATATTATTTACACTCTCACCTTGGGGCTACATATTATTTACACTCTCACCTTGGGTATGTATTATTTACATTCTCACCTTGTGGCTACGCATTATTTACACTCTCAGCTTGGGGATACATATTATTCACAGGCTCACCTTGGGGTTACGTATTATTTACACTCTCAGCTTGGGGCAATGTATTATTCACAGTCTCACCTTGGGGCTACGTATTATTTACACTCTCAGTTTGGGGCTACATATTATTTAGACTATCACCTTGGGGCTACATATTATTTGCACTCTGATCTTGGGGCTACGTATTATTTACACTGTCATTATGCTCAGGTGACTTGTCGGTAATGTAACCAGGCTACATGCACATTCTTTTCTCCTGTTTTTTTTTCTTTTGTTTGAATCATAGAAGTAACAGGATAGCATCACCTCATATTGCGGACTTGAACTCAAGCCCTCTGATATACTGGACAATTGTGAATGCTACTGGACCAACAAGGCTCCTCTGGACAGACAAGCTGTCCCTTAGAACTTATCCATTCAGTTAAACTCCCTAGTGTGGTGATGAAAGTCAGATTACAATCACACACAGAGAAGTCATCTGCGTAGACAATGCTTGAATCACAGAACCAAAATGATAACATCAGCACTCCTTGGGACTTGAACCCAATACCTCAAGTATACTATGTTGTTCTCACTACTACTGGATAAACAAGAGCCTCTACCTAGGTGAGTGCTGAGTTATTCCTTACAGCCTTATTGTTTCAGCAAGGACAATCCCAGCCTGGTAATCAAGGTCAAATTACACACACACACACACACACACACACACACACACACACACACACACACACACACACACACACACACACACACACACACAAAAATGCAGAGACGCTTCCAGTAATGCACCACTAGAATTATAGAAACAAAAGAATAACATCATCTCATTCTTCTTCTTCTGTCACTGCCTCATGTCTTTTATTGCTACTTTCCTTTATTTTTTATCCTTTTGGCAGTGGATGCCCACAATTTTATTCTGTTAACCAACTTAAGCTCCAGGAATACTGCCTACTTAAATGACTTGGTAAAAGTCATATAACAGGAAAATATTGGATGTGGAGATCGAACTCAGGAATACAAGATCAAGCCTGTAATCCTCTGCACTTAACTGCCAGAAGGAATAGTATTTTACATCGAAGAGAAGACAGACCTTACTCTGTGAATCAAGCTATAGAATTCACAGAATTTAAAATGTGTGCAATCATAAGCGCAAAGAGTGTATAGGTAAGGCAGTGCTACTCAAAAGCCTCTTAGAAAAAGAGATATTTGAACAAGTCTTGAAATGACAAGCAGAAAAATATATAGAGCAGAGCATTGGGGGAAATGGCAGGTAGCAAATATAAAGCATACCTGGTGTATGCTTTTGTCTGGAATGAATGATTGCTGCAGTCCCACCTGTAGTTAATCCTAGAAGTAAATTATAGTTCTGAAAGATTTAATTACACTGAAGGCATCTAGGTGCAATACGAACATGGATTCTTTGTCCAGCTGTTTCTTGTTCAAACCAATGTCATGGTTAACTAACAACAGATGTTCCAAAACTTAACATTTTACAGCTTGATTTGCATCTGGAAATGTCATGTGGCCTGTCTAGAATCCCACTGTTTGGCACAGCGTGAGTCTAATCACTGAAATAAGGTTGTAGTTTCTGTCCACTGAACACAGATTATAAAGTTTTGTAGGAAGCGGATGTCCTTTATGGGCACTTTTAACAATTAATGTTTTATAAAAGAACTCATGCAAGGTGGTTTTTGTACACATCTTTGACTTGTTGAGTCTGTCATTGGAATTTCATTTAATACTTAATTGATCTTCTGTCTGACAGATTAAAGTTGCTGCTTCTAAATATAGGGGAACAGCCTTGCAAATTATAGGTAGGAGGACAGTTACTGCCAGGCAGGAATACCCAAAGGCAGATGATGACCGCCAGTACTTTAAAAAAAAATCATAAAATGATTTTGGGGGCGATTTGTGATCTAGGATGCCATTATTTTATATATTTAAATCTGTATAAGTGACATTTGGAGTCATTGTAGCACCACATATTGTCATACAAACACAAGAACAACACAAAAGTAAAAACATTTAAACCTTCCTATGATTGGTATATTTATTGAGGTAACAGGCACTAAATGCTGTAATTTGTTCTCTGCTGTAGTCCATATCTAGAAGTAGGCAGTAGTCATTCTAGGAGGTGGTAACAGGCAGGGTAGGAAGAGGGGAATAAATTCAGTGTGCTAAACTTATTGCCCAGCTTCAGAACTGTAGCTTTATTGTCATTAATGCTTCCAAGTTCTATTTTCCACTTTTCGCAGTTTTATTAGTGCAGAGATAACAGTTCTTTGAAAATATTGTTTTCACTAGGAAAGCACAGCTTTCCTACAAAAATACTCAACTGTTTTTTTTTTTTTCTGAAGATGTAAAGGCATTAAAAGGAAAGTCTTTTCTAATTTGCCTTTTTTTGTTAATGTGGCAGGATAACAGAATGACCAATGCTTTTCTGTACTCCACCTGAGGCTGAGTGCCAGGTATGACCGCTCTACTCATTGAAGGACTACTCACTACTAAACTTGGATGTCCAGTCTTCCTTCCTGTACTGTGATTTGTCATTCTAGGAGATTGTGAGCTAGTTCTGGAAAAATAATGTGCTTCAAATGGTCATCATGAATTATGCCTAATCCTTTGGTCGCTTATGCTGTCTATATTCTATGACTAAAATTTGGAAAGTAGTCTGAAAAAAAATTTATAATGTTGACAGCTTGTGGCTTATTTCACTCACAACAACGAGTCAAAATGGCTGTGCAGTAGCTTTTGCACATTCTGCTATGCTCTTTCAAACCTGTTGTAATTACCAGTATATTATTTTGACATTTGCAAAAAACAAGTCCGTTAAAGTTACACTTCCTACTGCATTATTTTACTGTATTAGTACTTCTGTTTTAGTCCTAGGGATTCAGTAACACTTACTGTAATGAGAATGCCTTACCTCGGTAGGTTTCTCCCTTGCAGTAAGCCTGACCAATTCAAAGATGGCTGCACTGCTATTTATTTATTTGACATTTGTTAACCGGGATAGTCCGACTGGGTCACAAGACCCATTTTTAGCAGAGGCCTGGGGAGAAAATCTCCACAGTTTTAGAAAATTACAAGACTTACAAGCAAACTACATGATATAAGTATACAGTGAGCACATTGCGTTTAACTGTGATAACACTTTACACAAAGACTTATATGCAAAATTAGTAGACAAAAGTATACTGTGAATACATTACATGCCTGTCTTGATAACACTTTACCCAAAATTATAAGTTTGACAAGGCTTTTACAAATTTGACAAGGCTTTTAACATGATACAGTGTCACTGTCTCAGTGATAGGATATTTGCACAATACCATTCTTCATGTTTGAATTGGTGAATACTCATGCTACTTAGATTAGTTCATAAGGCATTAGAAAGAGGAGTTAGGAGTAGCGTGGTACATTTTTTCCAGTCTTGACAGTGCTTAATGGTAGTGGGCATCGTTTTCCCCTGTCAGTGGCTGAGGCATAGAGAGTGGTGGTCGCACTGTTGAAGCCTCATGCAAATGTGTCAGTCCAGGGGAGTTGCTAATGCAAATTAGCCATTTATTGTCTTCTCCAGAAATGGATTGGGCAGGGGATTAACATGATAGAGTGAGTCAGAGAATTGCTCTTCTGAGCTCGTTTTTTTTTATGTAGGAGGAATAAATGAGATCTTTCTTGTGACAATGTTCACTCAATCACCACTTTAGGAATGGTCAAGGCCCAGTCCTTAAATAGGGTTTGCTGCGGTAGAGTCATGGGGGAGTGTATGTGTGTGTGTGTGTGCGTGTGTGTGTGTGTGTGTGTGTGTGTGTGTGTGTGTGTGTGTGTGTGTGTGTGTGTGTGTTTGTTTGTCTGTTGATGTGTGTATGCCTGTCTGTAGGGGCATGTTTTGAGTGTGCGAGTGAGGGAATCTGTGTTGGAGCATGCATGCAGTTGTGTGGGCGAGTGTTCCCATGACTGTGAGTATTTAGGGTCTTGTTTGTGGCTGCCTGGTTATATATGTGTGTGTGTCTGTGTGTGTCTGTGTGTGTGTGTGTTTGTCTGTTGATGTGTGTATGCTTGTCTGTTGGGGCATGAATGTGTCTGCATGTTTTGAGTGTGTGAGTGAGTGAATGTGTGTTGGAGCATGCATGCAATTGTGTGGGTGAGTGTTCCCATGATTGTGAGTATTTAGAGTCTTGTTTGTGGCTGCCTCATTATTTGTGTGTGTGTGTGTGTGTGTGTGTGTGTGTCTGTCTGTGTCTGTGTGTATGTCTGTGTGGGTGCATGCGCGCTTGTATATTTGTGTGTGGGTGCATGCACGCTTGTATATTTGTGTGTGTGTGTGTGTGTGTGTGTGTGTGTGTGTGTGTGTGTGTGTGTGTGTATGTGTATATGGGTATGTGTGTGTGTATGTGTATATGGGTATGTGTGTGTGTAGGGGGGCTAACAGACAGACATGGTAATGAGCTGCTAATAAGGTGTTTATCTGTTTGGCTTTACCATGTGAGAATCAGAGATTATCTTCATCATGCTAATTGAACAACCTATACTGACCAATTTACATGGGTGGACAGTATCTTTCTGAGTCATACCCAGTGGGTAGGATATTCATCCAGTTTGTCAAATCTGTTGAAATCCTTAAAATTTTTCTGGAGATGACAGGAGACAAAGCCAAAACAGGATATCTCATGACAAAAAAAATGCACACATCAAAAGAAACTCACCAAATTAAAAGAAACTACACTGTCAAAGGCAATTTTTATGAGAGGGTTACTCCTATTCACTTCCTGCATATTCCTTATATATTACAGTATTACAGTCCTGTCTGAGGTTTCTGAATTTTTGAGACAAGGGAAATTTCTTCCATTGCAACAACCACCACCAGTCTAGTCCTCTACTCAGAGTGTCCCAGGCTTGCATGTAGGCTAGAGGTCTTCTTCATTTTTTAAATCCATTCCCCCTGCACTTCTGCATGACATTATTATCTACTGAATTTCTATTTCATCACAGTACTTGTTATATTTTTTTATACCTACAGCAAAAAAAATTAAAGAAAATGATTAACAGATACGCCTGGAGTGCTAAAGTATCTGAGGATGTTAAGAATCCGATTCATCTAAATGACCATACTGCAACGGAAATGTCCAGAGAAACTCCTAACATAAGGAAACCAACAGACATTATCAAAGACATCAAACTTAAGTAGCATTGCATTTAGGTTTCTGAAATATCGAATGCGGATTACATACAGAAAGTCACTCTCTTCCTGTTGTACCATGGCACAAACACAGGTCATGACACCTTCTGGATGCAGTTCTGCCAGTTCTAATGGAATACAACCTAACCAGGCAACCCTTGACAGTTATCAAAATTAGCCGGCACAAGTCCTTTTTGAATGTGGCAAATTCAGTCACACAACTTTTATTTTCACTGCAGTTTCTTCTGTTGTCAACCAAGTGCTACACATTCATAAATCAGATGATTAGATTGAAGACTGCTGCAAAGGAAGGCAGTACTTTCTTACAAAAATACCAAGCTGTCTTTTTCTGTAGGGGAGAGGGAAATGCAATGTGCCAGCAGACACACACACACCAAAAAGGTCTGTATCCCACACATATGACTTCATTTCACTGAATCTGAGGTTACTTCATCTCGAGAATAAAATGCACCTTCTGTTTTAATCTCAGAGTGAAATAGATGTTTGCTGTAAAACAGCTCATCAGGAGTAATGCATTTACATACTACATTTTCTAGAAATTATACTACCACTTAACCCATCTGGTGAGAGTAAGAAAGTAAAAGTGCTCAGATGGTGCAGTAATAGTCAGCTGTTTGAAATTCAAAGATTAGTACTAGGCTAGCTGCTCTTGTGGGCCTTTTTAAACCTAGCCAATTACCCCATGTGAGACTCAAACCATGCACCTTGTATTTGTAAGTTAAATACTTTAACTATTATACCAACCTCCCACCCCTAAAAGGCCTAATTAAATGCAAAGGGGTTCAGAACATCAAGTGAGATCAGTAATTATAATGAAAATATTACCACATTATGCAGTGCGTGTTAAATAAAATACTTAATTCACAGTATTTAAATATGCTGTTTGTGAGACATCATTGTTCACATTTCATCTGAAAAGCTTACTGGCAATCTATAAGTATAAACATTTATTTATTTATTGATGTTTGTATGTATTGCTGTTATTGACTGGGGTAGTCTGACTGGGCTTTGCAAGCCCCTTTTAAGCAGAGGCCTAGGGAGAAAATCCCACTCACAATACAGGCAGTTTTATACAGCAGAGAAAGCTATGATATGGACATGAAGTAACTGAAAGGCAGCTATAATAGAGAAAATGTGCCATCAGTAAAGTATGGAGTTGTTACATTTTAATACAAGAAAAAACTGCCATATACACTGAGGTTTAAATTGTCAAATCATGAGTTTACATTTATATGTAGGAGAAATAAGAGAGACAAGGTGTAGAAGATATGAATAGAAAGCAGAGAAGAGGTGATAGCAATGTAAAACAGAGAGTAGGTGAGTAGTGTGTATGTTTGTTAGATGATAAAGAGAAAAAGGAAGTCCTAGTGAAGTAGCTGTAGATGTTGAAGGTAATTAGATGGAATTTTGCTGGAGGGAAAACTTGTCAGGGTGTATTTAAAGACAGCATATGTGGCAGTAAGGCCAAAGGGTCAGAAAACAGTAGGGAATTTGATACAATACCCCACAGGCATTGCTGACAAGTTATCTGAACTAGGCACAGACCCTTATATAACTTGCTGGATTACTGTCTGGCTCACAGACAGGACCTAAGAAGTCAGGATCACTGAGACCACCTCCACTAAGAGACCTGTCACCATTAGAGTACCCCAAGGCTCCATTCTGGGCCTGCTTCTGTTTAGCATCAACTTCAAAGAAGTCAGCACTAAAATTTAATTTCTCTGTATCACCAAGTTTGCAGATGACTAAATTGGGAGCTGTTATAGATTTCCCCCAAGATACAAACATCTTACAACTGGGTTTAACACATATAAATGACTCATGATAAAGCCATGTCTTAAAACTCGATGCCAGAAAATTAATTATAATGCTCTTTGGGAAACTGTCGATTGAACTTTATTACTCCATCAATTAAACACCCCTAAGAGTCAACCCAGCAGTAAGGGAACTGGGAACATATGTAAACAGCAATATGGCTTTGACCAACGTGTATCTATGATAACAAGAAAATCATTCTATGTTGCCCAACTTATAGGTAAGAGCATGGAATCTAGGTCCAAGGAAGTTATAGTACTACTCTACTTAGCCCGTATCAGATCTATTACTGAATACAATGTCTTCATTATCTAACCAGAAACATGCAACAGTTGGAATGCCCACAAAGGTTTCATACCAGTAAAATTTAGGGCATGAATACCATGACCTACACTGATTACCTAAAGGCTCTGTTTCTGTATTCAGTCTCCTACAGGCTGCTGAGAGGGGATCTTTGCATGGCTTACAGGGCTTCCTCAGACCCATCACTGATGGATCTGCTGCATATGTGCAAAACAAACAGCACCAGAAACACTAGCTCCAAGGATCTAAGCTTCACTTGTGATGTAAACAGAATATGCTGCAGAGATGTGCAAATTTACTCCCAATCTGGCTCCTATATCCCTTATAGACAGAGGCTGTCAAAATGAAAAGTATTATCCTAACTAACACCCCCTACAAATCCTTAGCTACCTGCGCACTAACACTCCTCCTCCAGTATGATATATGGAATCCAAGTGATTTGGGGTACACGGCTAGGCTTATAAGGACCCTAGTGGTCATTAGTCTAGTGACAACCTATGATCCTATGTCCTGATGATGCAAAGCTCAACTGTAGTATATATTTTTAATTCATTAAATGATGTTGAATAAGTAAACCAATAGTTATGCATTACTGCCTTTCTTGGTTGATTTTAGCATTCACCAGTGCCTCATGCACAACAGCTAAGACATGCCTTGTAGGTTTTACATTTCTATCACTGCTACTTTTAACCATTAGTTATAATGCACACTGACTGTTAATTAACATGATATTCAGGCAAAAGTAATTTTTTCCAAAGTGAGGGAATGCTGTTTAGCAAATATGGTATTACAATACAGTTATCTTGCATTGCTTATGAAGATCAGAAGTTGTGGGTTATATTCCCACACCAGCTGTCTAGTTCCTTAGCTTCATGTTTCATTACTGACAATGAATTACAGCACCGGGGTGTCCATCCTATTACTCACTAAACTGAAATAACACATGTTTGAGTTGACTGACTGTAGCTCATGTGGATCAAAGACATTTCATGGCACATTTCAAAAAATAAGAGCAATAGCCTTTTATTCTGTTTCAGCTGTATAAACATTAAACAACTATTTCATAGATTCATAATATATAAATAGTTTCACTCAGATATATATATATATATATATATATATATATATATATATATATATATATATATATATACATATATTTGTGGAGCTATAGAAAATTATAGAATTTTTTTACTAGAATCAAAACTTATTTCATTGAATACTTATTTTGTTGTACCAGAATTACTAAAAACATCAGACAATGGAATGTACATTCAAAAGTGTTGGCCCACACCTGATGTGAGGGATAAGTGAAGACCACACATCCCCGTACCAATGGTCTAACTTCACATCTGTACAACCGCAGGTAAAAGAGAAAAGACCACAATACAGTGAATCACTGATACAAACAGAAACCCCATCAGCATTGACACAGAACACAAATGGCATGCACAATAACTGTTATAACATTTTAAGTCATCATTTCTGTTTCTCATTTTTCATTATTATCTCTCCAGTCTTTTTGTCATAACAAAAGCTTACATTTTCAGCACTTTATGTAATTTCTACTGCTTTATATAAAGTATTTAATTTCATCTTTATTTCCATGTAAACCATACTCCTGCTGTTATAATTCTGACAGTTGTCTGTTTCCTTATCCCATTTTCTAATCACCATGTTGTTGTGTCTTTCGGCTTTTTCCGGTTAGGGGTCACCACAGCGGAACTCTAGTCTGCTAATGATTGACAGTAGATTTTTACGTGCCAAGTTGCCAGCTCTGACGCACAACCTTCAACGAAGGTATGCCCATTCACGCATGTCTCCACATAGAAGACGCTCTAGCTGAGAATCGAACAGGGCAACGTCTTACTGTGAGGCGACAACGCTACCGCAGCACCACCACCGCAGTACATTATTATATCCAAATTCAACTTTTTTCACACTTTTAATTTGATAGATCTTATTCATTCTTTCCAAAACACTTTTATTATTTTTAGCTAGTAAGACTTGTTTTCTCTGAATCATATCTTTCAACAGTATATTTCTTTCCTTTATGAGCCCCATATTTCATATTTCTTTTTATATGCATCTTATTCAGAGACATTCTCCATATAAAATCAATCCACTTACTAACAAATTTATAATTATCTTTCATTTTCCAATCTCCTCCATTTTAATTACATCTTGACACAACCTTGTATATGTATAACATAGTCTTGTCTTCTATTTTATTTTTCAGTATTATCAACATCTAATTTCCGCATAAAGAATCTTTCTGGCAACTCTCGATTTCCTTTCATTTTTCCATTTTCCTATTTTCCTTCACATATAACTCTCCAAGTAATCTTTCAATGGAGTCCTCATGCAAACATCCTGAATAAAGATACAAAATATTACAGAAGTTTACACATTAATACATTCAGTCAAATTAATACAAATTGATAAAAAACAGTGGTAAAAAACTTTAACAGTGGTTGACAATGTGTTCAAGACAAAAAACAGAGGAACAGGTGATTACAAGCAAATAATCTTTGGTTATGCTATATAAGACTAGCATTTCATTGTTGTAGAAAATATGCAGTATTTAGAATGGAATAATAGAGTTTAAGAATTATTAGGGTGTTATTGCTTTAGCTAATTTATAGTTTCTGGTATATATGATGTGGTGCCTGTAGGAAGCAGGCTAGACTAGGGGGGATGAGAGCAGGAGCATTCCCAGGAAGATGTTAAGTGTGAGTGTAGAGATTTTTTCAAAGCTGGAAATTTAGCAGTGGTACGAATGGAGGGGGGAAGGGAGTTCCAATTGCATGCCAGGGAAAAGGACAGCAGATTTTTCCCTGGCGAGTGAAGAGGTTTGTACAGTTCTATCAGATTTTGGTTATTAGATCTTAGGGCTCTTTGTGGCATGTGCAATTTAAAGGTGGAGCTGAGTGAGGGACAGAGAATTGGATGGAATATGAGTTTATGGGCAAAGCAGAGCTGAGTAAAGGTGAGATAGTTAGGAAGTTCAAACCAGTTTAGTTTGTGGAGAGATAGACAGTGGTGGGTAGATGCTTTGTGGCCAGTGGCGAATTTGGCAATTTTATTATAACATGAGGATAGTTTTGTTTTAAGGGATGATTGAAGATTTGTTAGAAGGGGAGCCCCATATAGAAGTGAAGGAATGAGGAATGTTGTAGCAAGAGTATGTTTAGTAGATGTGGAGAGGAATTTATTATGACGGTAAAGCATGCCAAGTTTATAATGGGTTTTCTTTATGTTTAGTAGTAGGTGGCTATTGAATTTGAGTTGGTCATCTATCAGGACCCCTAACAGTTTGCTTTCAGATACTAGTTCAAGAGAGGTGTTGTTTTGGCTGATGATAGAGAGTAGATTTTTGTTAATGGCTGCGTTTTTAGAGGGGGGTGAATACCATATCATATCATATCTCTTGATTTCCTTTCATTTTTCCATTTTCCTATTTTCCTTCACATTTAACTCTCCAAGTAATCTTTATACTTCTCATGCAAACATCCTCACAATATAATATCCTCCTTGTTGTTCATTTTCATTTGTATTAAATAAATGTATAAAGAAATTAGAAATATCCTTGGATGCAGAGCCGGATCATGGTCAAATGGGGTGCTAGGCAGGGTAATGGATACCTTCCCCCTCCCACAGCCATTCCAGTATCCCATTATCTGGCTGTTTATCCCCAGTTACTGTAAACACTGTTCAAACCTGTCGGTCTGTATACTATTTTCTTTACTTCTACAATGATTTCAGATATTTGGATTTAATTTAAAACGTTCATTTCAAATTTTATAGCACAAACACTGATAAATATTTGCTAAACAAAACAATACAGTCTCACAATGAAAGCAGACTTAGCCTGAGCAGTAAACTTCTCTGCCTTTGAAACTCACATTCAATGAAACGGCATTGAAACCTACATTTAAAGAAAATGTATCTGCCCGGCGATAGATTATGTTTACCTTTGGGCTGTTTTCAAACCATAGACCCTTGCACATATTTTTAGGAACATGCATACATGTATCTATTCTTTGATTCACCTTCCTGATTGTATTAAATTATAGTTCTTGTGTAATATAGTACCACTTGTTAGAGCATGTTTTAAATTTGTAGTTTTGAACATTTTTCCAGTAAGCAATAAAACAAAATGTATGAATCTGTAATGAAAAAAATGTCCATTTCAGAACACTTCAACCATAAAAGACCTCTCAAACTTTTGTTATTACAGTCCACCAGTATCAGTCAATATGCACAATCTCTGCGAAAATGGACGTCATCTGAATAATACCACATTAAAGAGATTTGTAACTAATAAAGAGGTTGTACTTCCGTGGTGGTGCAGCGATAGCATTGTTGCCTCACAGCAAGAGGTTCTCCTGTTCGCTTCTCGGCTGGAGTGCGGGGAGTGCCTTCTGTGTGGAGTCTGCATGTCCTCTCCAAGGTTGGGTGGGCATTCGAAAGACATGCGTAAATGGGTGTGCCTTCATTGAAGGTTGAATGTCGAGCTGGCACCTCGGCGTTTGTGAAAATCTACTGCCAATCATTAGCGGACCGGAGTTCCGCTGTGGCGACCCCTAACCGGGAAAAGCCGAAAGACAACAACATAACTAATAAAGAGGTTGCTACTAGCAAACAATTTTATAGTTAAGTGTTTCATCTAGAAATTTAGTTCCTGCTGCCTTGAAGAATACTTGCCTATGTTACATTAAAAAAATATGGTAATATTGCAATAGGGAATGGATGGCAAACTCACAACAGTTTCATAGTTACAAGGCATCTCATCCAAAGGAGGAGACACTCAGGACAGCAGCTCCCTACCATTAATCATTTTAAATCACTGCTTGAACTATTAACATTTAATGATATAATTGAAAAAGTATCCATTCCCTTTAGTTTAATCTTTTGCTTTTCCGCTCATTCGTTCCTTATTTTCTCCTTTTTCATTCCAATTGCACCTTCATTATTTACTTCACCTCTAATAACAGATTAATATCTTTATTCCTCCTTCCCTTCAATTTCAAGAATGGCATATTTATTACTGGGTCTACTTTGTTTTGTTGAATCTCATTTCACTGAATTTCAATTCACCCTGACCAAATCGCTGAAAGCTCAAATTACGGAAAACTTATTTCATCGAATCTCATTTCACTGAAGTGAAGTACTGGCACTGTGTAGAGTACTGTAAGGCAAGTAAAAGGTATATGCCCTTTTCCCCTCTGTAGTGCAATCTTGGAGTTAGTATATATAGTTAGGAGGTGTGGGCCCCCCACATTGGGGGGTGTGGAGGGCATAGCCCCACACTTAGTTTGAGTACATATTTTCTTCTGGAGAGAGTTAGTCATTGGTGTTGCAACTATGCATGTCTATTATTTAAAATGTATTGTTTTTACGTTTTTGGTAAATTAGAATATAAAACAAACAACTATATATACTAACTCCAGGATCGTACTACAGTGGGGAAAAGGGCATATACCTTTTATTTGCCTTACAGTACTCTAGACAGTGCCATATATATACTATGTTCAGTTCAGTGAAATGAGTTTCAGTAATTTGTGTTTTCAGCGATGTGGTCAGGGTGAAATACAATTCAGTGAAATGAGATTCAACGAAACAAAGTAAACCCTTATTACTTGCCTTGACAGTTTCCTGTCTATTTTCAAATAGCAGTAGATTATTTTGCATTTCCTTTTCAATAATTCCTTTCTGCAGTTAGTACTGACAATTAATGCTATGATCTATTGATGAACTACTTCCTGTTGTTTGAAGTTCGATTCCCTCATCTTCCATTTGCACATTTTGTGACTCACAGTGGCCATGGGCTGAGTCTGAGAAAGGTCCACATGGATCACCCAAGTAAATAAATACAAATATATTCTCTTTATCCCATCCAATTTCGGGTCTATATTATAAAGTCGACCGCTTACTTAACTGAATGCCTAAACGTCGACCTGTCTTCATCGATCCACGAAAACATCAATCGTCCAGAAGAGAGAAAGCTGAAACGTTGAATCATCATGGTTGGCCTTCTGCGGTATAGCTCTGTAAGGTAAGTGTGCGATAGTTACGGACCTTAGGGTTAGGGTGTGGGTTAAGGTAAGTGCATAGATGGTAATGTGTGTTAGATTTAGTGTAGGGTTTTGTTAAGTGTATGTGTGTGGATTATTTAGTTTGTTTGGGTTTAGCATTTTAAGGTAAGTGTGCGATAGTTATGGACCTTAGGATTAGGGTGCGGGTTAAGTTAAGTGCATACATGGTGGTATATGTAAGATTTAGTGTAGGGTTAGAAATAGGGTTTAGTTTAGAGTTAGAAGTAGGGTTTTAGTTAGTGTATGTATGTGGTTTATTTAGTTTATTTGTGTAGGTAGTATGTAGCGGGCAGTGGGGTGGGACAAGTATGGCAGTTTGACTTTTTAAATTTCACAGTTTAGGGCGTTCAGTGTTTATGTGGTTCGATGACGAAGGGTCGACGTTTAGGTATTTGATGAAGTAAGCGGTTGACTTTATAATATAGACCCCCAATTTCAGTTGTATTTCCTTTTGTTGAGAAGCAATAGTACATGCATTAGTAGATACATTTATGCCAGTATCACATGGTACATTCCCATCTTGTATTATTTCAAATAACAGTTGATAGTCTTTTTTGCCTTTACTACAGAACAGCTTAGATTCCTTCATTGTATTTCTCTTTTCTTCACATTAACAACAAATTTTTAAAGAACAGCTATTAAATAAATCAAGCGTATTACCAATAATGTTTTAGTTTGTCCCCACTTCTGTGCTTTTCCATTTTGTTTTATAGTACAAGTACTAGATAAAGGGTACACATTGTTTCTATTTATGTGTAACATTACCATGCTTCCCAGATCAACATTCATGCACCCCTTTCTTTAAAATTCTTTATTCCATTTCAGCAGTTATCTTTTAAATATACTTCTGTCTATTTGCAGAATGTCATTAGTTTGAAATTACATCCACAATTCTTTATTTGCATGTCATATCAATCAATACATAACTTTTCAGTGCCACCTTCTTATCATTTGCATGAAACAATTCTACAAATGTGCTAAATAAGTCATGGTTTTCAAAAGTTACTTCCACAAATGTTTCAGCATCAAGCTCTATAACCGAAAAGCTGCCTGCCTCTGTAAAATCCAGTGGTCCCAGAGTAAATACCTTGTAATATTTGCTCCTAATATGGCCCTTATGAAAACAAGCAGTTATTCTGAAAATAAAATGGGGATATATTTCATTATTACTCTTTTCTGCTTGCAAACCAGCTCTGCGTACGTCCTTGCCATTGCTTCACCAGTGTTATTCCACTTTTCGAGATTGCTTGGTATACTAGCTTCCTCATCCTGTGTCTCTTTCCCATGAGAATCCAAACCCGGTCTGATACATTTCACAGTGCAAAGGAACTTTTGCCTACATAACATCATTACAAGGAATGTCTTTACCAGTCACGGGCTCCGTTTTGACTGCCATACTTCTCAGCACTTCTGCACCTAATCAGCTGCTAACAATTGCAACCACAATATATTTATCTGAAACACTTGCTGGTATCACAACATTTTGGTCATTCAGACTGCTGTCTTATACATACTTACAGAGTCGCCTTGGTGTTTCAGCAAAAAGGTTCACAGCTTCAGCAAAATTAGGGGGATTTTTCCTCTTTTCTTGGACAGACGTCCACAAGTCAGTATGAATACCATCTCAGGTCCTACTTAAAATTAGGTCAAACCTACTGGGACTAACTTGATTAACAAAACAAAATAAATAAGTAAATTGGAAAATATTCACCTCAAGCACTACCACACTGTAAGAAATGCATTATTACTCTGTGACACCTTTTCCTTGTCTGATTCAGCTGTTAAGCTATATTTACACACATTAATATTTTGCACTAATTAATCTTCATTTCAGTGTTTACTCAAGTATAATATATTTGTGGGCTTATTTCAGCAGCATGATGTAACAGTCTAAAATTAGTTCTTTCTGCCATTTCAAAAAACATGATCAACACAATCATTGCTGGCAGGAACTTTGCTGGTTATTTCCTAAGTGATTGTGCTGCTGTAAGGGTTATGAGTGTGGAAATGTTCTATCATGTATTATATCTTGAATAAAAATAAGTTTCGTTGATGAGTTACATGTCAATTGTCAGACATACTAAATGATAAATGTTGAAGAATGCCTTCTTCGCGTCCTGGTGGCATTCAGTGTACTGAATATATAAGCAGCAGGTGAAAAATCTCATTGTCTGCAAGACAGTCATTTTTTTTTCTTCTTGAAAAACTTGCTGTTAGAAGTGCACTTCTGAGAATAGCAAATTCAAACAGAGAACTGTACCTCAGAATAGCAGTTCTGCTTTTTTGGATTATTGTTTTAGTTGTGTGGTCATTCCAAAAAAATCTAAAAATCGTTTTAGCACTCATCATATAACCATAACATGTGCTCTATGGGTTGATAAGCAATTATCTTTTCTACAGAAATGAAACATCGGTCGTTTATATTACACTCTCTGAAGAACGGTGTTTGGCAAATGTTTTCCATCCAAGCTGGATATACGTACTTCATATGATACAGGAGAACATACCATTCCCGTCTTAGCAGCAACATGAGCCATCTGTGAATCTGCTCAGGGAATATTGTCAGAGCAGCATTTTAATGAGATGCATATTTTATGAAGTAACCTAATGCAGATCGCTAAATGAAATATGCCTTTCTATGGCTGATTTACAGCATTCTGCATTATACACTAACGACTGTAACTGTTTCTTAAATAACACATAATAAAGACTAATCAATAACTGCATTTTACTTGTTAACCAATTCTTGATGAGTCGAATGAAACTGGGGATTCTGTTTCCTGCGTACAAATAACATGCGAATGTTCAGACCTAAAACGTGCAGAGAAAGCAGCTCAGTTCGAAAATTCAGTGCTTGTGCAAGTTAGCTGTAAAACACAATATCTAGGATTCTCAAAGGATATGACTTGAATATTTTGGCAGGCAAATGGAAGCTATCTGTACTAAAGTTATGTTATTTTAGCAGATGATGCCTTCATGAATGATATTAAACAATACAACATGTCAAGCATGTCAGAAACAAAATACATGCTATTGTTGAAGCTAACTTGTAAAGCATGCATTCAAAGTAGATTTATGTCAAAGCTGAAAGGTGTAGTGATTTAATAAGGACAGTGAGATTATTCTTAGCCGTTCCAGTAGTCTTAAACACAATAAATGTGGATCAATCAAATTATTAATGTCAAATGTTCATATTTTATATTGATTATTTTTCATGTTGTATGTTTTGGCCTCCACTACCTGTTAATTTCCAATCCCTGATCACTGGATCCAGTTATTAACCCATTCATTCCCTGCCATAGGATGACAACTTGCTACTTCATTATCATATAGTTGAATCCCTCCTTTCAAGATGATGAGCTAACTTTAGGCTTCAACAGTCAGAGTAAATAAAAATCAGTGGTCTAACACAGTGTCACATTAGTTGGACCAGATTTATATCATGTTAGGCTTCAGCTAATCCCATCTCTTCCTCTTGAATCAGTAGTAACACAGTGATGGCAGTGATGTACTCTATAGTGTCTTTTTTGGCTGCAGTCATTCTGAACATCTGCCCTATCTCCTCCCCATGTGAATCAGCCCACAGTTAGCATTCTATACCATCATGTTGCCACTGTCTTTCTGGACATCTCCTCATAGCTCCTTCCTATATAAGTCACTTACATTTGGTCTGTGGCCTCACTATTAGATCAGCCTTCGGGCAGTTGAAGCCAAACTGTCCCCAGTGAAGGAGAGGTAGTCTTCAACTACTCAGTCTCCCCCGCCATTCAAGCCAGATAACTAAAAGAGCCTTTGTCACTGACAGCAAAGTAAGACTCCTTCCCTTGTCACCTCTGCCTGACAGCAGAACACATAGGAAATCGTAACAGACATTATCATTTCTTAACATACATATCTTATTGTATGTAGTTAGTATCACATTTATTTATTTATTTATTTTTTTACTTTTTATTTTTACATTTGTTAACCGGGATGGTCCAACTGGACACATGTCCATTTTCAGTGGAGGCCCGGGGAAAAAAGCTCCACAGTAAGTAAAATTTTACACAATATGTTAAAATACAGTATACAGAGAATTTTCAAACAGTATGTTAAAATACAGTATACAGCAGAAGACATAACAAGACCTATGTATACAGGAAAAAATAGTTACACATGGTTAATAACAGAATATACAAATTCAGTCAGCATTAAGAGAAGACCTAGACTGTAATATATATTACAGTAGGTATATTAGGAAGTGAGGTATATAAGTGGAATAATTTGAGGACTTATATAATACATGGGCATAGCCACTTATTCTTTAAGTGTGTTCTAAGTGAGTTTTTAAAGTGAGAAGAGGTAGGGGCAGAAATCAGAGCAAGATGGAGATTATTCCAGGTCCGGGCTATGGAGTGGGAGAACAGTGCTTTTCCTGCAGTACTGTTAGCCATAGAGATACAGAGGAGGGGTTTGTCTGGGGATCGGATAGGACGATTCATATTATAGTGGGTGAGAAGTTGGCCTAGTGCAGGGTTTTTTTTCTGGATGTGTTACCACATTCTAGGCAATGACTAATTGGTGATAGGTTAGTAGCTGGGGAAGTTCCAGCCATTGCAGTTCCCTTAGAGCCTGGCAATGTTGGGTTCTAAAGTTCTAAAGGCTACTATTACATATTTATGTTGTGCTGTTTGCTGTTTGGTTGTATTAAATCTGGCTGGCCTGATGCCACACAATGAGTTATTTTGCTGGTGAGCTACATTTGAGGACAGAATTTACATGTATCATTTTGGGGGATGGAAAACCTCTGCCTTGGGGAAGAGGAATCCATGACTATTAATCTGATTCTTCTACAGCGGGTGGCAAGAACGTGGTACTAAACATAAGGGAAGCAGTTGGAAGCTTTGGATGGCTGGCTGTCTTGTTTTATAAATGCATGCAGTTGCATGGTGAGCAGCACAAGACTAGCCTACACACACACGCACACGCACAAACGCACACACACACACACACACACACACACACACACACACACACACACACACACACACACACACACACACACACACACACACACACACACACACACACACACACACACACACACACACACTCTTACACAGGGCCCGCAGCAGCACTTGAGCAGATTTCAGTTATTTATTCACTACAGTCATTTGGAGCTTTTCTCCACAGGCCTCTGCTGAAAATGGGCTCTGTCCCATTCAGACTTTCCCGGTAAACAAAGGTTAAATAAATAAAATAAAATAAAACTCAGCGCAATTATATGCCGATGGGATCAAGATTGAACCACCATATGCACTATAGTTGTACTTCAAAACATTGAAGTACACAAACGTCAAATAGCTAACTATTAATTCTGAAAGATCAAAAGGTAAAATAATGAAAAAGCAAAACAGTTATGCTTTATGCAGGGGTACAAGCCCCCCTACACCCCCCATGTGGGGGTGGCTAAGCCTCCACACCCCACACTAATTAGATATACTAACTATAAATTAACTGAGATTATGCTAAAATGGGGAGTCATTGTAGGACATAAGACTTCATTCATTCGTTCAGCACATATATGTTTATATGCAGGGTGAAGTGGGTCAGGACTCGCTGGCATCTATGCATCATGCATATGCAGATTGCAGCATGAGATTATGACCAACCTTCATCGAGCATTGCAGGAGGGAGAAGCAAGATGGAGCTAATCTGCCAGACGTGTGGATTTGATAGCATGGTCTAGAAGCAGGAGAAATCTAACAATTCATTCATGCATCACATATATGTTTTTTTATATTAAAAAATAAAAAAATCCAGGGAAGCCATCCTGAGAAGATTTCCACCGTGAATACTGGGGTTGGCACATTATCCATCATGTTATAGAATGTGGCCGAGTGGATGATCAGTCACTAAGTCCCCATAAATTGTAATGATGATGACATAAGCATGTCGTCCTATAAAGGTGTAAGATGGCAGAGGAGGCAGGAATATATAATTTATTTATTTATTTTGTTTGCTGGGTATGTGATCTGGTCCTTAGACTGTTTTTCAGTCATGTCTCAGGCCCAAGAGCACTTAGAAATGTTAATATACAGTTACAGTTTGATACAGACATATAAAATCTAGAAGTACAGAGTTGAGAAATGTTAACTTAAATAAAGTACACTTCCAGCAAATAGAGATATGATATTGCTATTATGCATTACAAAAAATACCATGAACATTTATAAGAACAAGAAATAGTTGATATACAATGCATAACTTGTGATGAACATTTACAGCATTTAGAAATAACTGATAATAGAATGGGCATTTGTCTATGATATTTGGAAGGAAAAGCAGTTATTGTAAGTATTTATACATTCACATTAGCCAAGTAGCTTGGTCAAGTTGGGAAGTGAAGTTTAGTGCCAGTATGAGCTACCTGTTCGGTCTTATTCCCATCCTGTGTCAAAGGATTGACATTTGTATTCTTTATGAAGATATTTGAGTAGCCGCTTCTTGAATTATTTATATTATATTGTTTCCAGATATTTTATGGAAGAGAGTTCCATGTTGCTAGTGTGCTCACTACCCTATCACCCCTCCACAAAAAAAAAAAAATCATCTTCTTCTCCTTGCATCTAGGTGTTTGCATTTAATGTATTTTGAGGATTTTTTGTATCTACTTATTTATTTATGTATATGGGGGAGTCCTTTCTGCTTTCTTCAAGCTTGATGTAAGTGATATGGACTGACTTCATCATGAAACCATCACTGGCATTAAAATCTACCTCAAAGCTTCAGTGTTTGAGGGTCAGTTATGACCGATGGTCACTGCTGAGTGCAGCTTGCATGCTTTTCTTGCTTCTGTATGGGTTTGCTATAGTCATTCCATTTACCTCTAAGAGAGCTTCTTTGGCCTAGTTTCCTGGGTTGTGGCTGAAAATGTTTTCTTACCTTGTTAACAAATTATTAAATAAAAAAATCATTATTTATAGAGTATTTTATTCAGCTAAAACTAAATAAATATTCTGCATGACTTGTTCCTATTTTGCAATGCTTTTGAGATAGCAAAGTAACAACATTTATCATAAAAAAGGAAGCAGTGGATAGTGAACTGCCAAATGCATATACTAAATTTCCTGTGATTCCACTTTGTTCTAAATAGATCATTATTTAAAAAATATTAAAATTAAAAAAGTGGTCAGTAGCTACTGTATGTATGCCACAGTCTGTAAGTCTGTCTATGTCATCATAGCTTTTTTTTATAAATTTTTATTAAAAATTTGCTTCGAATTTCACATCATTAGGTCACACAAAAATAGTTGAAAACTTGTGGCACCACAATAACAAATTCCGTACTTAACATAACGCACACACAAAAAGCATTGCTATAATCACTTTGCAAATCTCATAAACTTCAAACAAACGTATTCCTCTCTTCCTCCTGTTCTAGTAATATCTCACCTTGACCCTGTCCTTACTTACATAAATTTTCTTATTTTCATGATCATGCACTCTCATCACAGCATGACTTCACCTTTTCTTACCTGAACCTTGAAGAATGAAATGAAAGGATGAGACCTCTAGGTAGAGTTTTGCACTACTGCCAAGTGTAAATATTTTTCTTTATACAGGGCCGGATTCTAGGCAGCAGTCTAGGCCCAGCAAGACCAATGAAAAATGAATGCTCTAGTCTCCTGATTGCCCTCCTAATGCACACTTCTCACAGCTTTTGAGGTGAGCAAGCCTGTGAGTGAGAGATTTACCCATGTTCTGCTCACTTCTTGCAGCAGTGGAGCTGTCTGTGACTGAGCAAGCCAATGAGTGAGAGAAGAAGCTTGGCAGTCTTTTTCAAATGTGATCACACACCCCATAGAGGGGGATGAAATATGTGTGTGTGTGTGTGTGTGTGTGTGTGTGTGTGTGTGTGTGTGTGTGTGTGTGTGTGTGTGCACGCATCTGCAGTCTTTTTTAGAAAATAACTCTTTTTTTATTCTGTTAGCCAAGCACTGTCTGGTTAAGTGAGTTGCTCTTAATCACAGAGATTGCCACTGGGGCTGGAAAGACTCAAACCCTGTACCCTTGACTACAGGAAGCAGGTCATTGACAGCCTAATAGCCTTAAACCTCTGCACTAACTGCCACACCTTTATTAATATCGTGAGGATAACAGTGAGACAATAATACTAGTCAAAAGAGTTTCATAGTTATTGTTCAGAAAATGTATTTCAATTTAATGAGCATGTCTGGCAGTCAAGGCTCTGACTTGTTAACAAGCTCCTTCTTACACCCAGAAGTACAGGGTTTAAATCTTTCCACATCTGTTTGTCTACCATGCATTCTTGAGCAAGTTACTCAGACAGTGGCCCTGGTTCACCCCTGAAAATGAACACTGTACAAAGATTTACCTGCTTAACAAATAGATAAAAGAAAATAATATTTAAAATATCGGCCTTAGTTCCATCATTGTTTTTGGGCTTGTCAAAAGTTCTAGAGAAAATGTTAAAAGGTATTTTTTGTCCATTTCTTGTAAAATGAGTGGCTTTTTGGCAAATTGTTGTAGGTTGTAGTCATTAAATAGTGATGGCCATGAGTTTCAGACTCTGTATCCTTCAGAAAAAGCTTGATAATGCAAAGTTTTGTATTCTAGCAATTTTCTAAGTATATGAGATAACATTAAAGAATGTTTCTGATTTTTGGGGCTCTGATTCTTGAGTTAAGAAGCTGAGAAGGAGAAGGTGTGGGGGTTATAGTGGGTTCCACTGAATGTTTTTTTATAGAGGTAAGCAGAAATACATTTCTGGACCATTATTTATGAATGTATTCATTCAGTTGTTCTAAACCTGGCATCAGAGGTGTACAGGCATGCAGGTGGCTATAATCAATAGCTGCAAATTCATTTGTGTTTGTGTTTGTGTGTGTACTTGGTTCCTGCAACCCAAAGTAGTTATAGTGCAAAGGAAGGAATTGATTGTAATAACCAAGGACATCACCATATGAGCCATTTTCTTTTGGTATAATCCTTGGTTTCCTTGTTTGTTGACTGTTAACAATGTGTTTGTTAGTTGGCTGTGAATGAACTGGACAGCATGAATTCTACAAGTTCAATTTTAATAGTTTAGCTGTGAATAGATTTTTGCATTGTGTTGGCTACAACATTCTGCTTGGTGCTTAGTGCAGATGAGTAGGTTTGATTTGGTCAGCCTCTTTAACAAATGTGCATTTGACTTTTGAATTCCTGCATCCTTTACATAGACGATATTCAGTGTTTCCCTGTATGCCATTTGACTGTGAGTCCCACCACGTGCCTTGTATTTTAATGGATTACCAGATTCAAATTTATTATTCATCACCTCCAAAGCCTCTGTAATAAATTCCCCTTGCATGTTAAGGAGTGGGATTTACTATACTCCTTCAAACATAGCAGAGATAACTGGATGGGCAATCACAAATTTACTCAGGGATTGACTGATATGTACCTCCTGGATGGGGGCCAGAGGGAGGTTACTGGCAAGTCACGCATGAACTTTTACCTCCTTTGTCTTTAGGCAGTTCAGTATATCATAGAAAGAATTTGCTAGCACTTTTGGAAATCTCACTATATAGTATATGTAGGTTGTTGCTCAATCCTGTAGGCCTATGCAATATATCCAGTGCCCTCTTTCCCAGTCTAGCTGTGTAACTAACCCTGTTGCCCTTACATGCATCCAGTAAATGAGTTTGCATCAGAGATTCTGTCTGTATGGGCTTAGGGTCTATATTAGAACACTGAAGTTTCACAACTTCTAATGTTCTAATATTGACCCCTATTTAGCGAACGTTGAAAATAGTGAAGCTGCAGAAAACTGAATTTTTTCCTAGGGAAAGAATTTGGTTGTCCGTTTCTGTCGCTTCGCTATTTTCAGCGCTGTGGTGGAACATTACGGGTCAGGCTCAGGTAAGTGTGGACGTGAGGGCTAGGGCGGGTTAGGTGAGTTAGGGTTAGGGCACGGGTCAGGTAAGTGTGCGATTTTGTGGACATGAGGGATAGGGCGGGGTAGGTAAGTTAGGTTTAGGGCGCGGGTGAGGTGAGTGTACAATAGTGATGGACTTTAGGGTTAGGGTTTGGGTTAAGGTAAGTGGTTAGTTAGTGGTGTATGTACAGTTTAGTGTAGGGTTAGATGTAAGATTTTAGGTGTATGTATGTGGATTGCTGTTTGTTTGGTGTGCTTGTGTTGTGTGTATGTGTTTCGGAACAGCAAATGTTTTCCCTAAGAAAAAATTTGTTGTTCTGAATGTTCAATGTTGTTAGCGTTCACTGAATAGGGGTCAATATTAGAACATTTGAAGTTCTGAAACGTCGATGTTCTAATAAAGACCCTGGGCTTAAGCCACTGCCTGGCATGAATAAAAGAGTGCCCCCCAGGTGGTAAGGTGATACAATTGCAGGTATGGTACTGCAAGTCCACCTTCTTGGAAGGAATTTCATGAGCTTCTTTCTAGGTAACTTGTGTCTCTTTGCTTGAATCCATTATTAACTCCATACCTGGCTTTCTAAGCTTGTTTACTTTAGTAGCAAGAAATTAACAAGAGAAGTTCTGGCATAAAATCTGTGACCCTGAAAGCAGCATAGTTTTAATTGCTTTGATTCTTGCCAGAAAAAAATAACTATAACTTCGGGCTTTGCATTTGTATATTTCCTGCTTAATAAGTCACATTTAATCTCTGATTAGTTTGATCTCACACCTTGTGACCTTGTGCTTGGTCCAATACTGACACTGCAGTGCATTGTGTGTGTGTGTGTGTGTGTGTGTGTGTGTGTGTGTGTGTGTGTGTGTGTGTGTGTGTGTGTGTGTGTTTGGTGGGGTGCTGCATCCTTGAGTTTGCTGTCTTCTGGATAAGACATTAAATCAAGGCCCCATGTGTCTAAGTTAGTGGTAGCCCAGGAAAATATAAAAGTTCTCGGTACACTTAGACTATAGGGCTTTTCCCTGTACCCATATCAAGTTTCCCCCTAGGCAGTATAAATATCACTTTGGGCCTTCTCATAGAAAAGTCTGCAGTCCAGTTTGCAGGGTGTAAGTAAACAAATGCATACAATAATCTCACATACTATGAGAAGCATCTTCAAATCAGCATTTATCAAGGCTACTAGCCTTGATCTTTCAGGGAAAGGAAATGAGATTTGCTATTACTGGCTCACAACCTAAGTAAGATAGAAACAAATTCCAATTCTACAGGTTTTCATGCAGGTGTTGCACCTCTCAGCACAGAGTCACCTGCAAACCAGCTTGCAACCAGTGATACTATCTCATCAGGTATGCAATACCTATAGTCAAAAGCTAACAAAATCAAACCTAAACTGAAGGATCTAAAAAAATCAAAACTCAGAATATTGAAAAACACAAAATAAAAACAACACATTTTTTCTTGGGGGGGGGGGGCAAGTCCCACTGCACCCCCGGGTGTGGTGTGTGTCTTCCACACCCCCTGCTACTTATATGTACCACCTTTGAAATCACACAACAGTGGGGAAAGGGCAAATTCCCATTCCCCACTGTACAGTGACCTCCCACTAAATAATGCCAATATTATGTGATCATATGACTATCTGATCACTTGTGCCAGTATTAGAAATGCTCGATATTCTAAATATTTGACCAAATAGATGATTCCCCTAATCAGTTAGATTATCAATGGCAAGTGCGTTATATTACAACTTTTGGTATGAAACATCTACTCCTAAAATAGGGCACTCTTGTCTCCCTGCCCTGCTGAGGCCAAATTGCAAGAGACAGTGCTATTAATATTTGGACTACGGGTTGGAATATGCACGATACTGAATTATTCACATCTCTCTGTGAAAAACATCTCACTTTATTTAAATCTATAAAAAGTGTTGCTATCTGTTCTTCCCTAGCAGAGACTAGCTGAGAAACATTTAGTCATAGCTGTACTAAAGCCATGCTGGTTAGGATGCATCAGGATTGGTACGAAAGGGTCCAAATGCAGGGCTTGGACCTTAGCCAACATCTAGTGAAAGTAGCAGTCCTATAACTATTGGGATCATTATGTGCTTTCTTCTCCTTGTTCAGCAGTATAATATGGGCTGATCTGAAAGAACGTAATGGCATATTTTGATCTTAAGCCTTATAGCTTTAAACGTTTAGAGTCTAATGTATGTATAAAGGTCTTGCAAACCTCCAGTAGTAGGCCATATCCCCCTTCAGCCTTCCATGTAGCCAGTGTTCATATCGATCTGTATATTTTCTGCTCAGTATGCTTCTTGTGTTTAATACCTCCAGAGCTGATATTGGGATATCTTGGAGCTTCATATTTTGCCCATAGCATGTCCTTGGCCAATTCCATGCCGTGAGCATTAGAAAATTAGAGCTCATTTCCAGTAGACCAGTGGAATCACACATGCCAATAATTCCCTGTTGGTCTTTCCTCTCTTTGAAAATATTAACTGACAACGTTAATGAGGATAAGATTTTTGCCTGATGAAAATAATTCATGTATTTCTCCCCTGTCAAACAAAGCTTTATGATTTACTACAGCATATTGTTGTTTAAAGGATTCCTTTTCCCAGTTTGGCTGTCATTTCCTATATTTCAAAGCCTTTTGCTCCACCTGGCATCTCTGCATGTTAAGCCTCATGCCCTTTACTCATACATCATTCATTCTATTCTTTACTTTAGTTTTGTATCTCACTCAAAACACCACCTGTATCTAAAAAGACAGTGATATATGTTGAGGGTGACAGACCCCCAATTTGTTTCAATATGCAACCATCAAGCCATCGTATTCATCTCTTTCTCTCTCTCTCTCTCCCTCTGTCTCTCTCTGCTTTATTTTTAAAAATTAGATGGTCTGTCTTCAAATTCAAGACACTAAGGTGTGCCCAAGGCCAGATGTCTACAATATCACGACTGGAATAAAACCGGGGCTGAAGTAATCGCTGAGTCACCACTTCCAAGGATTACCTAACTACCCAAAGATCTGACTTGCTGTCACTGTGGCCAGAACTAACTAGATAGAATAATAGGTTTTGCATTAGCATGAATTTTTCTGAAGGATATGAAGTCTGAAACTCAATTGTCTGCCATTATTTTCTGACTTAAGTGCTCAATGATTTATCAGTGTTTTGCCAGAAAACCACAA
Source organism: Protopterus annectens (assembly GCF_019279795.1). NCBI lineage: Eukaryota > Metazoa > Chordata > Ceratodontiformes > Protopteridae > Protopterus > Protopterus annectens. The sequence continues at coordinate 1,815,611,888 of NC_056743.1, forward strand.
TTTTAAAAGAAATATACTAAAAATATGGGGCATAAATCTGGATATTCTGTGAAAATCTGGACAGCTGAGAGGTATGCCCCAAGAATATCCTCATTAATGGTTGGTAACTTAATACAGAGCAGTACCATCCAAGAGTTTGCACAGTCCTTCATAAATATTTCTGTTAAAGGTGACCTTCAAGAGGCTTCTGTTACATGGAAAATTAAATGACCAGGTACTGCCCTTTATTCGGGACAAACTCCCCTTAAAGTCTGGTGACCCAGACCACTAGGAAAGCCTACAAACTCAGGCAGAACTATAAACTGACAGTTTTGCAGCTGGTTAAATTGGCATACATGCATAAATTGCATGGAGAAGTCACAAATCTGACATATTTCCACTCTGCATAGTGCTAGGCCCATCCTCTTCATCTGAAATGCAACCCTCCACAGAAATATACACTGTTTCTCTATAGCCACAAGTGGATTAATTGTCCAACCCTGATAAAATGCTCATTATTAAATGCATATGCATAAACTAGTAAAACAGCATAAATAAAATTATTTGGTGAATATGCTTATCCTTTATACGTTTTGAGCATTATTTAAGCCCACTACTCAACACATTTCTGTTGTCTTTATTAGTGTCCCCTTGTGTATGAACATTATGTGCCTATCACAATGATATTGAGAGTTCAGTAAAATTCCTACCAGTAGTGCATATCCTCAGTATATACCCACTTACAGTATTGTGCAACCTTGCCCAACTTTACAACTTTTAATATCTAAAAGGTTTCAAACATATACTTAGATTTAGATGATGATATCTGCAGAACATACTAGACACGCAATCCAAAACCAGAAGACTGGAACTATTTCTGTCTTGCTTTTGCTTCCTTTTAAAATTTCACCCCTTGTAAGACCCATGCACTGATGATTAAAATAGAATCAGCCAAAGGTAAACAAGCTCTGCATAATCTGTACAGGAGATTGGCAATATTGTGCATAACACCATCAAAAATATATATCATGTCCCCAGGTTAACAGGCCTTTTGTGACATTATGACCATTTTACAGGCCTCTCTTTTAAGTGTTCCTGTTAGTCATCCTCCTAAAGGAGTGGGTATATTGGGCACCTCCTAAAGCAGTGGGTGCATTGTGCACCTCCTAAAGCAGTGGTACATTGTGCACCTCCTAAAGCACTGTGCACATTGTGCACCTGTGGGTACACTGTGCACTTTCTAAATCAGTGGGTATATTTTGAACCTTCTCAAACAGTAGGTACATTGTGCACCTCCTGAAGCAGTGGGTACATTGTGCACCTTCTAAAGCAGTGCAGTGGGTACATTGTGCATCTCCTAAAGTAGAGGGTGCATTGTGCACCTTCTAAAGCAGTGGGTACATTATACACCTCCTAAACAAAAGGGTACATTATGCACCTCCTAAAGCAGTGGGTACATTGTGCACCTCATAAAGCAGTAGGTACATTGTGCACCTCCTAAGGCAGTGGGTGCATTGTGCACCTCCTGCAGCTGTCAGTACAGTGTGCACTTCCTAAAGCAGTGAGTGCATTCTGCATCTCCTAAAGTGTTAGGGGCACTGTGCACCTCCTACAACATTGTGTACATTGTATACCTCCTAAAGCAGTTGGTACACTGTCCATCTCCTAAAGCAGAGAGTGCATTGTGCACTCTTAAAGCAGTGGGTACATTGTACACATCCTAAAGCAGTGGGTACATTGTGCACCTCCCAAAGCAGTAGGTACATTGTGCACCTCCTAAGGCAGTGGGTGATTGTGCACCTGTTAAAGCAGTGGCTACATTGTGCACCTCCTAAAGCAGTGGATACATTGTGCACCTCCTAAAGCAATGAGTGCATTGTGCACCTCCTAAAGCAGTGGGTATTTTGTCGAAAAGACTGACCTTCTTTTAGAAATTGTAGGGGTCGATACAATTTCAGCCCTGGAATTGTGACAGTAAAAATATTTCATTCCCTAACATCAGGCTTAAGAATCTTGTTTTAGCTGAAGACAAAATGGCAAAGAGTCCCTTTTTTTATTTTTCTACTCAGTAGACCCAATAAGCATGACCTATGTGGATCTTATCTGTCTCATTATGTCACCAGATGGTACAATCTCTATGTCTTTGTGGTCCTTTTACTGTTCCTAGGTTCATAGGCTCATAGTTTATTGTTAGGCAATCCATCCATTGGACCATTAGGAACCTAGTCAATGCATGCACAATTATTTCCTCTAACTATAACGGTTTGAATATTCAGCCCGGGGTAAATTTATAAATCCCATGCCACTCATGAAGGTTGGTTTTAAAGATAGCTTTCAGGGGTCAATTTTCCTTGCTAGTTGATGAGGTGTTTTTGTTTCCCAGAGATTATCGCCTATTCTACCCAAGTATACTGGTGTCCTCAAAGGATTCAATCTTATCTGGAATTTCAGACAACTGGGTTGGAGTACATGACTAGGCTTATAAAACCCTGGTGGTTGCCAGTCTATTTTTCTTTCTTTTCCTGTTAGGGTCCAGTGGAACTCCAGTCTGCTAATGATTGGTAGTATATTTTATGCCAAGTTGCGCCCTGACACACAACCTTTAATGAAGGAACACCCATTCAAATGTCTCCACACAGAAGTTGCTCTAGCTGAGAATCGAACAGGACAACATCTTTCTGGGAGGTGACAACGCTACCACAGCACCACCACTGCAGTTAGGAAACTATGAACTATGAAGGGTTTAGCAAAACACACAGCAATGTTTTGTGTGACTAAATATATATATATATATATATATATATATATATATATATATATATATATATATATATATATACACACAAAGATAAAATGGAGTAACACACTGCTGACTCACAAAATAGTAGGTCAAACAATTAAAAGAACAACGTCATCTCAAAAGCACTTTCTGATGGTGCAGCAAACAACCAGAGTGAAACTGAACCCACTGCCAGTCTGAAATGCAAAGTAAAATTTATTTAAATGTTGAGCTACATCTACAGCCTAAGTAAAGCTTGCATTGTAATAAATGATTATGGTTTGTCACACAACTGCAGAATTAAAGAGAAAACATGCAGATCATGCCAAAGTTTCCAGCACAATATTGTGAGCACAAAAGTTAGAAAGACAAGAGACCCCCCCACCTCCGGTCACAGACATTTTGTGTAATGTCACAGTAGATAGGCAAGGGTTGGGATAAGAACCTGTAGCCAATAGCATATAGAATGTATAAGTCAAAAAGCTGGTGCTGCTTAGCCTTTTGCACAGTCTGAGTGAAACATACACTTAAATATGCATTAGTGTCATCAGTCCAGGCAGATTAATAAAGCAGTTGTGTGAACTTTTTACCAATGATGTGGAGACCAAAGATCACACATAATTTTCAATGGCTTTGTACTTGCATTACTGTAAAGTACAACAGACATAAATGACAGTCAACAATGATGTCAAAGTTTTCTGCCAATGGGACAATTGAACCCACTGGCAGCACAAGACAGTAACAGTAATACTTTAAATGGCACAGGTGAGCCAAGCTCCCAGGATGCCCTCAGGATCCAGGACCAACCCCAGCAGTACTGAGTAGGTCTAGGGGGTAGGAGAATAGCTGGTAGACTTGTTGTGGACAAGGGACACTGGGATGGTAAAGATGAATATAACAGTCCTAACAGTACTCTCTGTTGCCTATTTCATTTTCGAAAACTAAATAGGCTACAGGGAGGTACTTTTATTACTGTTGAGTTTGAACCTTCTTCTTGATGGTAAAGATGAGGTCAGAGGGACCAAAAAAAACTGACCTGACTGTTAACATTTACTCCTACTGTCTTTAACATGTATAATCGTTCCATTACTCTCTGAGGTGCTTCATCCTCCTCCTGTGCAGTTACACATTCTGTGCAATTGGCTTGCATGTAAAATAGTGACAGTTTCCATGTGAAAGTAAGCTAGGATTTTTACAGTACATAATTGCTGACTGCACCATCATCTCTGCCTTTTATTGACCCAGGGTGTAGGGATTTGGTCTCCTTAGAAAACAGTTGTAGTGGTGACATTATTCCTATAACAGGGGATTCCAATGGCATATGACAAGTCCCAGGTTAAGCTCTTCCAGGTCTCTGTCTTATATTGAATGTCTTTATACAGTAGGTACATTGTGCACCTCCTGAAGCAGTGGGTACATTGTGCACCTTCTGAAGCAGTGCAGTGGGTACATTGTGCATCTCCTAAAGTAGAGGGTGCACTGTGCACCTTCTAAAGCAGTGGGTACATTATACACCTCCTAAACAAAAGGGTACATTATGCACCTCCTAAAGCAGTGGGTACATTGTGCACCTCATAAAGCAGTAGGTACATTGTGCACCTCCTAAGGCAGTGGGTGCATTGTGCACCTCCTGCAGCTGTCAGTACAGTGTGCACTTCCTAAAGCAGTGAGTGCATTCTGCATCTCCTAAAGTGTTAGGGGCACTGTGCACCTCCTACAACATTGTGTACATTGTATACCTCCTAAAGCAGTTGGTACACTGTCCATCTCCTAAAGCAGAGAGTGCATTGTGCACTCTTAAAGCAGTGGGTACATTGTACACATCCTAAAGCAGTGGGTACATTGTGCACCTCCCAAAGCAGTAGGTACATTGTGCACCTCCTAAGGCAGTGGGTGATTGTGCACCTGTTAAAGCAGTGGCTACATTGTGCACCTCCTAAAGCAGTGGATACATTGTGCACCTCCTAAAGCAATGAGTGCATTGTGCACCTCCTAAAGCAGTGGGTATTTTGTCGAAAAGACTGACCTTCTTTTAGAAATTGTAGGGGTCGATACAATTTCAGCCCTGGAATTGTGACAGTAAAAATATTTCATTCCCTAACATCAGGCTTAAGAATCTTGTTTTAGCTGAAGACAAAATGGCAAAGAGTCCCTTTTTTTATTTTTCTACTCAGTAGACCCAATAAGCATGACCTATGTGGATCTTATCTGTCTCATTATGTCACCAGATGGTACAATCTCTATGTCTTTGTGGTCCTTTTACTGTTCCTAGGTTCATAGGCTCATAGTTTATTGTTAGGCAATCCATCCATTGGACCATTAGGAACCTAGTCAATGCATGCACAATTATTTCCTCTAACTATAACGGTTTGAATATTCAGCCCGGGGGTAAATTTATAAATCCCATGCCACTCATGAAGGTTGGTTTTAAAGATAGCTTTCAGGGGGTCAATTTTCCTTGCTAGTTGATGAGGTGTTTTTGTTTCCCAGAGATTATGCGCCTATTCTACCCAAGTATACTGGTGTCCTCAAAGGATTCAATCTTATCTGGAATTTCAGACATCACTTCTCAGGCATCCACTGCGGTACACAGATGAGCTGCATATCTTATTTGTACAGGGAGGCCTAAGTACTGGAGCTTCTTTATGGCCTGCAAAAAAGCTTTGCTCTTCTGGAATATAGTATGCTACTGTTAAATGCTCTACTCTCCCTAAAATTGTGATAGCTGGTTCCCACAGTTTTGTCATCTGCAAAGTTATCTCTCTATCAGTATAGTCCAACATCAGGAAAATGAAATGTATCTGCAAATTGTTTGCACAGGGTGATTATATGGGCCTGCTCAGTCATTCATTGATGTGATATTTCCATCAGCTTCGCTTAAGATGATTATGTGGTTCTGCTTAGCCATTAATGAATGGAATTCCCCCAGCAGCTTAATCAGCTCTGGATGGATAAGTTCCATGGTTTTTTCTTCTCCACAGCCTGTACCATGTGGGACCAGAGCACAGATGGGCTGATTGCTGAGCTGGGACAGAATGATATTCACATAGTTCAGTTACATCGACCACCAGTTCACTGGAAATGACACTTAACTTTTTGTCTTGCATGTCTCCTTTCCATTATTAATGCATTCTGTCATTTAGGATTCATATGACCATTTGTGAGTGTTAGGGTAAAGTGTCTTAAATGTCAAGAGCTTCTCTCTGGTTGGTTGCCATGCTGACTTGCCATGCAGAGATTGACAAGGTAACTGATTTGCACATTAATTCCAAAATACCAAAGAACAGAGACATATAGCAACAGGAAATGCATTTCCAGGCCTCTGACTTCCTTTACAAGTCCTGACCTCTTATGTTCTTATAACTGTATGTATTCCTAGGGACAGACCACAATTAACAAGTGGATGTTGTAGGTGAGTTCCCATATGTACCCCTGACTTGTTTTATCAGAGTAACTTTGATAACTTCAGTTGTTAGATTAAGTCTAAGACAATTTAACTAAAGGCTTTCTTGTGCTGGAGTATGTTTCTACTGGTTTTGAATTACTAGGTATAACCCTGGAATGATACAGTCAGAAGGCTACAAACAGGGTGTGCAGACAGTTTTTTCTATGTTAAAAATATGTCAACATACAATATCTATCTGTTCCTTACACAGTCTTACTTTTCTATACTCATGTGTGCCCAAAAGCCCCCTTTTTTTTTCACAGTCTGAGTGAAACATACACTTAAATATGCATTAGTGTCATCAGTCCAGGCAGATTAATAAAGCAGTTGTGTGAACTTTACCAATGATGTGGAGACCAAAGATCACACATAATTTTCAATGGCTTTGTACTTGCATTACTGTAAAGTACAACAGACATAAATGACAGTCAACAATGATGTCAAAGTTTTCTGCCAATGGGACAATTGAACCCACTGGCAGCACAAGACAGTAACAGTAATACTTTAAATGGCACAGGTGAGCCAAGCTCCCAGGATGCCCTCAGGATCCAGGACCAACCCCAGCAGTACTGAGTAGGTCTAGGGGGTAGGAGAATAGCTGGTAGACTTGTTGTGGACAAGGGACACTGGGATGGTAAAGATGAATAAACAGTCCTAACAGTACTCTCTGTTGCCTATTTCATTTTCGAAAACTAAATAGGCTACAGGGAGGTACTAATTTACTGTTGAGTTTGAACCTTCTTCTTGATGGTAAAGATGAGGTCAGAGGGACCAAAAAAAATGACCTGACTGTTAACATTTACTACTGTCTTTAACATGTATAATCGTTCCATTACTCTCTGAGGTGCTTCATCCTCCTCCTGTGCAGTTACACATTCTGTGCAATTGGCTTGCATGTAAAATAGTGACAGTTTCCATGTGAAAGTAAGCTAGATTTTTACAGTACATAATTGCTGACTGCACCATCATCTCTGCCTTTTATTGACCCAGGTGTAGGGATTTGGTCTCCTTAGAAAACAGTTGTAGTGGTGACATTATTCCTATAACAGGGGATTCCAATGGCATATGACAAGTCCCAGGTTAAGCTCTTCCAGGTCTCTGTCTTATATTGAATGTCTTTATATCCTCCATTTAGATCTTGTTCTGTAGTTCTGATGCAGAAGTTGAAAGAATATTACTTTCACACAACACCTTTGTGCTCAGAAGTCAGTTGTAGTGGCTACCTCAGATGCCATTTGATAAATAACACAAAATTGCAAGAATAAATGTATGCATATTCATGGTCACCCATTCATTGTTTTCATGTGTGCCAGCTGCTGTACAAAGTGTGCCACCACCACGCCACTTCTTTTGGCACCAAGTGTTCAGTCGTCACCTTCAAAAGTATAAAAAAACAACCTACCTTCTCTCTTGTAATAATACCAACACCATACGCACCACCACCAGTCCAGTCCTTCCACCACTCACCACGAAACACGATGGTTTGGTTTGCAATTGCTCTGTCCTGAGCATGAAATCATCAAATATTGACTTTTCACCAATGTCTACAGTCTTCTTCCATCAAGTTGAACCGAATAACGTGATTACTTGGGAGTTTGAGGCTTGTAGAGTTGTCAATCATGATGTCAGACTCGTCAGTCAGTGACTGCCTGCCATCTCCAGTAACAGTTCTCTACTTCTGAAAATAACAATGCAGGCTACGGGAAAATGGGTGAAAAAAAAGTAAGTGGGAAAAAAGTGTGCAAACGATAAGAAAAGGGGGTGCCCCTGACCCTTGATTGTGCATGTGTGTGTGTGTGTGTTTTGTTTTATGCATCAAGGTTGGTTTTAAAGAT